>NC_091935.1:31713317-32013317 GCF_041260155.1 Ptychodera flava
TCAGGTTCGTACTCTTATTGAGCAGGCAGCTCCAAAATCATTTGATCTGGATATCCTCCCGACAAACTATATCAAGAAATTCGCCTATGTTCTCGCACCGTTCATTACGCATCTCTTTAATGCATCACTATCATCTGGTGTCGTTCCCAGTCATTTTAAATCTGCGATCATTCGACCATTGCTGAAAAACCCGGACCTTGATCCAAACAGTCTGAAGAACTACCGACCTGTGTCAAATCTGCCATTTATATCGAAATTACTTGAACGGGTTGTTGCTTAATTTGCAATCGAACATTCACCTGGCTAACCATCACTGTTAAGCAAGTTCCAAAGTGCGTATCGCGCTCACCACAGCACAGAGACTGCCCTTCTGCGTGTGCATAATGACATCATGCTCGCTCTCAACGAAAAGAAAGATGTTCTCCTTATCATGTTGGACTTGTCTGCTGCCTTCGATACGGTTGACCATGATGTACTCCTTCACAGACTTCAATTCCGTTTGGCATTACTGGAAAGCTCTATCATGGTTCGGATCCTATCTCAACAATCGTAATCAGCGTGTAAAGATAGACTCATTTACATCACCCAGTACAAATATGACATATGGCGTCCCCCAAGGTTCTGTTTTGGGACCAATTCTCTTTACACTGTATACAGCGCCACCTGAAAACATCATTGTCAAGCATGATTTCAACTATATGTTGTATGCGGATGACTCGCAGATTTATGGTGTGTGCAAGAGACCTGATGAAGTGCAAGTTTCTCTTGAGATATGCGTAGATGAAATTCGCAGGTGGATGAGATCCAATATGTTGATTCTCAACGACAATAAGACAGAGGTGATTCAGTTTTCGTCACGCCTGAGATCAGATGCGGTGAAAATTTCCAGCCTTAGGATAGGCGAGTTTGATATTGCCCCGTCCACTTCAGTTCGCAATCTTGGTGTTAAGCTCAACAACGACGGTTCTGCTTCTGATCATATTAGCCATGTCTGCAGGAAAGGTTTCTACGCACTATCTAGAATTGGCAAGATCCGCCCATTATTGGACAAACCTACAACGGAAAAGATGGTTCATGCATTCATTACGTCTCAGCTTGATTATTGTAATAGTCTCCTGTATGGTGTTAATAAGACTCAGCTGGATCGCCTACAATCACTTCAAAATGCTGCGGCTCGTCTCGTCTCACGGACTCGGAAATTCGATCACATCACACCTGTTCTTATTGATCTGCACTGGCTGCCTGTTGGTGCTCGCATCAAATTCAAAATTTTGTTAACTACCTATAAAACCATTCATCGCTTCGCACCACTTTATTTAATTGATTTGCTTGAAATTTACACCCCAGTGAGAGATCTCAGATCAGCTGACTCTTTGCGGTTGGTGCCACCTCATGGAAACTTTAATAAGCATATGGGCAGAGAGCATTCTCTGTTTGTGCACCTGCTCTGTGGAATTCGCTGCCGCCAGTGATTCGCAACGCCAGATCTGTTGACTGTTTAAACGTCTTTTAAAAACTCATCTTTTTAATCAGTGCTATTTGTGATTGAGTTTTTAGGATCATCTTCTGTATGGTTTTTAACTGGGACTTTTTAACTGGGAATTTTAACTGGGACTTTTTAATTTATTCTGCTGCTTTCATAATGTTCTTTTTTATCAATTTCTTTTGTTTATTGTACGAGAATGTTACAGGTGTTGACAGATTTTGACATTGTTTGTTTTCGTTCTCTTCTATTGCTGTTGCTGGTTTTTAGTATTTGTTTGTTTCTTTTTTTAAATATGTAAATCGCACTGAGACGTATGTGTAGTGCGTGTAAGAAATAAAATTATTATTGTACTTGGGCCTCAGCCCAAGTACATTTGTTTTCATTCCGTGGGAAAAAACTCTGTAAGGTATAACCATTTCTGGCTGAGACCAGGGAGGGCAAAATGTCTTGGCTTCATCTTTCTTGGCATAATAAATGGCGTAATGATGCTAACTTAATGGAAGTGCTGCTCTCAGCCAGTCATGAATAAGTGAGATGTGAATATAAATGCTTCTCTATCTGAGTTTTTGCCACAAAATCTTCTGAATATAATCAAAATGTGCATCGAAATGCAACAATTAATGCACCTCCGTTTCCTAAGCGATGGCACGACCCTTGCTACACCCACTGGACGAGGCCAAAGTGGGAGGGGTAATTTCAGTTTGGTCGAACAGGAGGGCTCGAGACCAGAATTTAACATTTAAACTTGAAACATGTTTAATCACTGACAAGATGTGGACTAGTGTTAATCAACTGAAAGTTTGAAAAGGAAAGGTTTTATATCCCGGACACAATGAAAAACATTACGACTGGAAACTGTACCCCAGTTGAGAATAGTAATGCCCACAGCGATGGAGAACACTTATCCTTGAGCTGAGAAAACCAGACCATCATTTCGAAATAGAGCTGCAGATTCGAGAAGCTCGTTCAAAATAGCTAGGTACACCCCATAAAGGGGTGGTTTCGAGTTTTGAGGGCAAATTTCGCCTCCTTCATATAGAAATCGTACGTTTGTTTATCCAGGAGAACACACCATTTGACACAAAATTTGCATGTAAAGGGGTCGCCAGTAAGTACGTGGTCAAATCTGGCATAAGAAACAATATGAAATGTTGGTTAAAGCCAGTCCAAAATAAACTGATTTGAACTTTTGTGTTTTGTAATTTATACCACTGCAGTAACATTACCTTTTTTTGACAACATCTACACAATGTAATACGTTTTGAAACTGAATACTCCGACGTATTCTGTGTCTCCTTTGCTAAAAAATACGGTATTCCGATTACCATGTAAGGAGATGATGACGTCAAGACAGATTTGTAGTGCGTTTGGTCCTGGATGGTGCACGAAGTTTTGTCGAGGTAGCTTGTGTATTTATTTCCTAAATGGGAGAGATTAGGGTCGATCTAAACGAAGGCCGAAGAATGTTATGATACTCTAAGCGAGCTGAACTCTAACGCGAATGGTTGGATAATTTGGAGGATGTCTAGAACCGGGGTCTAGAATGATCTCGTCATTAAGATTATTTGGCGGTCAGTATTGAATTTCAACTGCGTCACAAGTTTGCGAAATGAGTATTCCGTCGAACGGTCAACGAACGATGTTTTAGAAATCTGGAGACATGGCACATCGCATTTTTATTTTAGTATTTTATATTTTACAAAAGATTTAAGAAGCAATGATTTTGTCGAAAATTCTGAAAAAATATAGGAAGATTTGATCGCGAACACATTTTCACTTGGGGTCAACTAGCCCTGCGTACGATGCTGTGTGTTCCGCTACAGCTAATCGCCCCGCTCACCACAGCCCTGCAAAGGTCGGTGACTTCAAATCCATTTTGGGACTTCACGTAAAAAGCCAAATTACTGCCGAAATTCAGCGTTCTTGGGCCCAAGTCGTATCCCAGCCTACCTCAGCTACTCGATCGCTTCCAAAAATGACAGTCTTTTATTCACTTCTCGTAAATAACCGTCGATGTCGGCAACTCTCTCGCTAGCCCTGCGTACGATGCTGTGTGTTAGCTGTAGCACATAGCATCGTACGCAGGGCTAGGGGTCAACCGGATGCGCTATTTTTCGGGTTGCGGGTTGCGGGCATGAAAAAATGTGTTTTTTGATATCATTTTCGCCTTTCTCACACTTCAGATTAGTTCAACCGCCGATAAAAGCACAATTTTCGAAATCGTTTTCAACGCCGTTTCAAATAATTTTATTGTGGTGAACACGATTATAGTCGTAGGAAACTTTTCAAAGTCACGCTGGATCAAATGCTTGAAGGGGGCATCCGACATGGAGCGACTATCATACTGCAGGTGCAAGTCATACGTCATGATATTAGGAGATAAATTATTGAGAGCTGCAGAACACAAACTCATCCAAAAATATTCCTATTAGATCGATTCCTGAAAATAAGGCAACGCACCGGCGTGTTTTTCCCACTGAAATTCTCGCGTAAAATGTTAGCAGAATGTCGTTCTCTGAGGTCGCGACCTCGCTTGAACCGAAACGGCGAAGTAAACTAAGTCCTTTGTTGTACGTCTTTTTCTTTTTAAAGATTTCATGAAAAATACACGGCATTTACAATACACATCACTTCTACGCTTTTTTAAGTCAAATCTTTCTTATGCATTGCATTTAACTAGGCATTGTTTAATTTCTGTATGAGTTGCCCTGGAACCGAATGTGAATGGATGCATTACAAAGAATTTACTTCCTATGGCCTGATACTAGAAATGTAACAATTTTCATTCCGCGATAAGTGGCGACATTTCCGAGGCGCGATTTTTTTTTTGTCAGTCTGTTATTACGTATATTTCTCACTCACATCCATGGCAAGAAAGAAAAGTGATTCAGATCCCTAATTATTTGTAATGGCCAGGCAGCTCGGAATAAATAAATTGGTCCTCGGAATCGCCGCTTTTAGTTTAGCAGATTTTGATTTTTTCAGAAACATGACGTATTTTCACCCATTTGGTTTGGTCTGTTTTCTTTAGTCCAAAAAATCAAGTTTACAGCATTGATGTTTTCAACAGCCTTCAAATATACAGTATTACGTTAAAATACACCATATAGTAGTGTTTCATTAATTTTAACCATCTTGACCTGATGGTGAAATATGGACTTCGCAGGAAAAGGGATACTGTACGATAGACCTGATCATCATTATTGATAATAGACACATTCTAAAGGTTTTATTTCTTATATACTAAATGCCATATTACATATATTAGAAATCTAGCCATAATTCTAAAAACCCGCAGCCCGTAGCCCGCAACCCGCACTTTAGCAGATACCGGGGTCAACATGGGGTCGCAGCCATGTTGCCTCAAAACTTATTTTTGTCTGCACTCAAAACTCAAAATGTCGGATATGAACCTGAAAAATCGATGCAATTTCGTCAAAATTCGGCGAAATTTCAGCCTATAGACAAAATTTCATCTAGGTAAGGTAAATTTACTGAAATTTGATCAACAAATAATCCTGAGCTTGAACGTGACAGCTCGCCTTCTCCGGGAAGTCAAGTATCCAGCTGCCCATACACAGTTGCCCATATGGCCAGGTTTATGAGATTGTTTTCAAGCGAGCGAGCCAATAGAGCTAGAGGTCTGATTTTTGGTATATAGGAATAACTTAGCAATACAATTATTTTGACAAAATGTCACGTGACCTCAATGACCTTTGACCTCAAATAGATATATTTGTCCACAACTCAGTAACCACAAGTGCTACACCCTTCATATTTGGTATGATGGGACACCTTATGACACCACATATTGTACCTCATTAATTATGCGCATATCTAATTCTGAGCAAGCCAATAGAGCTGGATGTCCGATTTTTGGTATATAGGGATAACTATAGGGTAGAAATCTAAATATGCCCATCTAAATATTAGACATCTACCATCGAGAACAAAAGAAATTTGCTGTAATTTGAATATTTAAGGAGTTTAAGCAATTTCACTATAAATAAAGAACCCCTGCCTCAAACTCCACAAAGTTGCTTGACATATTTTGCCGTTGTCATGCCATTGCTTCGTTTAATAACCAGTTAATCAAATGCCTAATTGACAGGAGGAAATTCAAGACCATATTTGAATAGTAGTATATATTGTCCTCAAATTACTCTATCACGGCCCAAGTACTCATTGCCTTCAGCAATACTGCCTTGTTATTATTATTATCATTAAACCTTTGTAGGCTAATTGAAAGGTTTTTAATTTAACACTCATATTTATTGAAGTTAATCCATAAGATATTACTCCCATGTAGACTAACATCTTTCTTATTCTTTGGGGGATATAAAGTAATCCTCTATAAAACAGTCGCGCCACACACACACAGGAACTGTTTATGTACGCTCTCTCATGTGTGACCGTTTGAGAAAATAAACACGAATCTCTGAAGTGTATTTTTTCGTGTGTTTGCTGACTTAGTCTGTGTTTTGTTTTGTTTTTGTTTTTATATGTCTGTCAGGTTGCTATTTCTATCCTCTGAGCTGTGAGGTGATTATCCTGTTTTGGACAATAATGTATAATAATAATAAGAAGAAGAAGAAGAAGAAGAAGAAAATGAACGTACGGTTCAATGTTATTGCTCGTTCACTGTCCACAGCAAATGCGCAGAGACAATCTCTAGCAGAAATTGCAACATAATGTCTGGATCCCATCAGTAACTTGTACTCCTGCTAGGACTATAGGGTAACCTACTCTGTGATTGTGAAGAGAAGTCAAAGATTGGGATTTTGATATTTTGGCATAGTTACAGGTTTCTGTTGCACCTATGTAAATGCTGCACTTAAGGGACCGTTCGGTTTTCATATTGGGAGAGGCAAATTCTTCTTGATACCCTACTTTCGAACTGCAAAATCAAAAAGACAGCTCTCCCATAGTAACCACATAAAATAATCGCAATCATACCCATCCATAACCCGATAACACTAGATCAAAAATCGTAATACAATATTTGTAAACATAGACACAAGACAGCACAGACAGTAAATCACAAATCTTCAGGCAAAGGGAGCCTTCAGTAATTACAGGGGGTGGGCCAGGGCAATTGGGGGAAGGTTCACATTTTAGAAAACTGTCCATGGGGATGGTCACTTTTTATAAACCTATCTTGGGGAGAGGGTCACATTTAAGAGAAAATCATTTTACGGCTAAGCGTGTGAATATCCATTTGATATTTCCTGAATAGGAAATTGCCGACGAAATACATTGATTCTGTTAAATTCACATTATCGACAAGCTTCACAAGCAAAGGAGATGCAGTTGTATCCTACATTATACACCTTGAACAGTTATTATTGATGAAAGACAAGAGACAGAAACATATGGGATAGATGGCAAAGTGTATATCAATTATAAAATGTCTATAAATGCAAAGATATTGTTAGCTTTATGTTATATATTGGCAAAAAAAGATCAGTTTTCATAGACTACAACCGTGTATAGTGAATCAACATTTCAGCAAAATTCCAAAATCCAATTTCTGGCACCAAAATCCATTGTAACCACCCTGCTTTTGTATTGGAAAAAAATTAGTCATGGTTTCATAATAGACTACCATGTATTGGGTGAAGCACTGTTACTGTTTCAGTTATTCCTGGGGAGAATACTGTGGTGATTGGGGGAGGGTCACATTTTAGACACAAGGATAGGGGAGGGTCACATGTTACAGTACACATGAGACGGAATTCCCGCCCTGGCTCACCCCACCTGTAATTACTGAAGGCTCCCTAATGAAGCTGAAATGGCTACTGTTGTTGCATCATACCACATGTCTTTTTACTAAATGTTTTGAGTAACAGGGGAGGTCACATATTTTCATGCACGGATAGGGGGGTTATTAATTTTTGTGCAAGAACTTTGAAGGGTCACTATTCGAAAAACACCGGTCCACCCCCACCTGTAATTTCTGTCAAGTCGCTGAACGCACAGCATCGTACGGAGGGCTGGGAAGCTGAAATGTCTACGGTTCGGTTTTGTTGTGTCTGCTCCTGTGATTCGAAGTGACATTGTTCGCTCGCACGGTTCGTTAGTCCGACTACATCTCCCGCTATGTCGGGGAGCATCCAGCTGTCTGGACAAGAGATTGGCAGGCGAGCATGAGTGAGTCCGTGTATGCCTAGTAGCCTTGCTTACGATACTGTGCTTTCGGCGTTATACGGCTTCTCATCACAATAGTGGGGAAGTACAACGCAGGCAAATGCAAACTATTAACTCTTTACACATATTACTGCTGAAATCACTGATGTGTTCAAAACGTCAAAACAAAGGCCCAGCCGCCAGCGCGTCTCACCGCAAGATATTCCCAGCTGTCACTCAACTTGTCAAGCGAAAACATCAAACCGCCACACTCAAAAGATCGTGGCGCGAAGAAGAAAAGTTTCACCCGCAAAACAAATCTGCTAAACCACGCCTCTAATTTTAACCCAAATTTTACGATCAACCACTTTCCCAGACGTTCAGACATTTGGTCCTGGCGAGTCCGCATGCAGTGGCGCTGCGGCCATTTCTGTCGTTTCATCTTTGAAAATCCAGATAGTGTGAAGCGATGAACTGCAGGATTTACACAAACAGAACACCGACTAGGGATAAACAACTAGAAGCATGGCTGGCAAATATCGACTTGGAACTTGTGAAATATGCAAGGGCTCTAAAAAATGCTGGGTATACCAGTCTTCGAGCTATGGCGAGATTACAGCCGAAGACATTCAGGACTATCTGCCGGAAATTCCAACAGGTCATAAACGTCTGCTCATATACGAGTCCGCCAAGCTACGCACTCCCATCAAGAATACGAGGTCATCGGATGAACCGGAAAACACTGCCACGAGTAAGTTGAACACTTCACATATTGTAAACCATGCTAGTGGCGGTACTTCAAATAGTAACTATCAGCCGACAACTACGATAAACGTGTCCACGAAGGGAAAACGTTCACGATCGCCAACGAACAGTCATGTAGATGAAACATTAAGGGGCAACATCAAAAGTTCAACATAATAAATCTAACTTAATTGCTTAAGTTTGGCCTCAGACCCCCCCCCCCCCACCCCCTTCTAACTTAACTGACCTAAAATTGAAAAACATTGCGGACTCATACCCTGTACTAATTCTTTCAAACGACGTACCAATGTACCATTGAATTAAATAAAAATTGAAAACCGTTATAAAGTAACAAAAATACGGGTGACTGGATCGGTTTTAGCGTACAAAAAACAGCCTTGAAATCGTAAAATTTGCCAAAAAGACGTTAAATCGTTTTTGACTGCACAGAAATTAATTTGGCCAAAAACCCCCCACCCCAAACTTAGGCAATTAAGTTTTTTTTCAAACATCGATCTTTTGACGTCGCCCCTAAACGTATCACGGAAACAGCGATTTAGTGGGCCAGGGGATTCCCCTCAAAGTCGTCTGAGCCAAACCCGGTAGAAGCTATATGACTCCATCCGAAAAAATGAAAATCGACATGGAACTGGAAATTGAAAACACTGAACAAACTTTAGAAAAACTGCAAAAAGACCTTAACTGTATGCAGGAATCCTTTCAACCAACAAGCACGGTGAAGCATGGTCCATCATGCAGTAATTGCCACCAAAAATTGGGCCACAATGTCCTCCATTGCAAATTTCCAAAGTGTGAAAGTGCGTCATTTTGCAAAGACATAAATCGAAGTGAACATAGAAAGGAGAGGAGGAAGATGATAAACATTTCAAGTGAAATAAAGTCAGCGAAAGAGAAAATCAAAGAAAAACGGCTTCAACTTCAAAGACTGTGTAGCGTTATTACGGCCAGTCGCAACACATATGCTTCTAAAATTAGAGGAAAATTAATCAACAGCAACACTGAGAAATATTTGTCAGGTGACGGCGCGGTGAACTGGCTTGAAGTCAACGCTGACACTAGGAAACTTGAGACTGTTTTAGGTGGAGACTTGCCTGAAGAGGCCTCGGATATACAGCGGCTCATCGCGAACTACGATGACAAGTGTCTCCGTAGAAATTCGAAAATCAGGAAAGCCGAAAGTAAAGTCATTGATTTGTGGAAAATGAAAGGGGTGAATTGGCCAGGCAAGCAGACAACCACCGTAGCTACCACTGAGACTAACGAAAAAGATGTAAACAAGGAAAGTTCGGACGTGGCGCAGTTTTAACGAACGAACAGCATGATGACATGTTGCTGAAAATTGGTATAGAAGAAAGTATGAAGACGTACGAAGAAGAGCAGGAAAGAACAATGAACAAACCAAACAGAGATCAGATGTTAGACAATGTCTTCACCGTATTATCTAACATGCAGCAACAAATATCCATTTTGAGTCAACAGCAGCTGAACGTCAAGTCCTACACGAACGTTGTTCAGGAAAACATACTCCATCTGCTAAACCTGACTTTCCTGTGCCAGAGCACGGTACTCAAGCCAAGGTTGTACCAACGCGTTTTCAGTCAGATACTAATAATATCCACACACCACCACGACAGAAAAATAAGTTCAGTGTAGAATACATTTTGTCAAAGTCACCGGCAAAAACAAATACCCTGGCCGAAATCGTTCATGCCAATCAAATAAACTGCAACGCTAGTACAATGTTGGAACATCCACCGGTACCAAAAACACAATATTCCATGTATTCAGTTCCTATACCAAATTCTTTATATAACCAAGATATTGGCCAACGGTACACCGTTATGTGCAAACAGATGTCAAATAGAAATTGTGAAAATGCACACGCTAGTGATCAAGGGCAAAGTTTGTTAACACAACGTGGAATATATAGTTCGGTGCAAGATCAGGGTGGATTTTTTCCAGTGCCAGGTAGTTTGGCAGCTGAGCCTATCATTGATTTCCATCGCACTTTACCGACAATAGTTGCACACCTGTGGGATCCACAACTGTCGATAGTTGTGGAACTAATGAGGGGATTGAAAGCCAAGTGCAAATGTCAAATGTAAACACGTCCTCGCTTGATATACCTCAACCAACTCAATCCGGAAGTGAAAACATAACCAATTTGTTGGCATTGTATGAATCGGCTCGTCTTCTGGGAGACTTGTAAATCATTTGTTATGCAGATTGAACACTCGACTGTACGATCAAATGTTTTCGACAGGAAAAAACGACATTTAGAGTCATCAGAAATGAACTCGTATCATTTATTTCATATAAATAAAATCATTTGAAATCATCAAAAGAAAACTTCACATGTGTGCCCGGTTTCACACACAGCTGAGGTGAGAACTATGCCCATAATTTGAAACATTTTACTGATTAATCAGGAACTGTCGTTGTTTGCTTGATAATTTGTGATACTGATATTTAGAATTGAGAAGTTTACTCTGAGTTTTCAAGAAAGGGACATTTTGAAGTTTCGTGCTGTTTGTATTCTAGAGCGTTCATGACTAAGATGGGTTTCAAAATTGAGTCAGAAATGCTTTCATAAGCTTTTATCTTGAGATTACTTTAATCAAAGTTCAGTCACAGTTCAGTTCAGTTCACAGTTCAGTTTGTGATGTGACTGGTTCAGCCCATGTGGCTCAGTTCCTCGGTTATTTGGAATACAATGGTAACTGATGAAGAAAATTCAATTGTTGCATTACCTGTGATTGTAATGATTTTTACTATTTAGTTGACAGACATTGCAAGGATGTGGAATTATTCAGGTTCAGGACATATTCCAAATTAACACCACATCATTTTTGACAAATTAAACATAGTATTGTGCTACCATCGGGTAATGTAGAGGCCAGTATCAAAATCATTTTATAACCATTTGGCTATTTTTCTCTACAGTATAGCATATTATTCCAGTCTGAATTTGAATTGATGCCAGGTACATACATTGTTCTGTCGTGTTACTTGAATTCACACCTGGCAAGAATCAGGTTCCTGTGTTCTATATTGAGTATTCCAGTGTTCTTTAGTGTTCTCCTGTTTATATCATGCGTTTGCAGGGTTTGCATTTTACTAGTATTCCTGCAATATAATTGCTGCAAGCACATGTTTTACATTGTTGAAATAAAAAGTTGAGCTTGATACGTTGTATCACTCATTGAATGAGATGTATGATTTTGATATACTTTCTCTACTATTTTAGTCTTCAACAGACAGTAGCTTAACCATTAAGACTTCTCAGTACTACTGTTTCGTATATCAAATTAAGTTGTTCTCTTCAAAAGCACATGAACCACCCAGTATCCAGCTTATCAACACGTGTACATGTACAGTGCAATGTTATTGTTTACATCTGAATTTGAACCTTGAACTAAAATTCACTTGTCAACAATAACAATCAATCTATACATAAACTGACTGTTGACAAGGTGAATAATGGGTGTTTCAAAATGCTGTAGGGAGTAGAACAAGGACCTGCAGTTAATGATATATCAACAGTAGAGTTCACAGTATCGAAAATCGCATGTAATAAAGCTACTGGACCTGTTGGTAGGAACTGTTTCAAATCCCCGTGACATGGAAAAATGTAACTTTCGGTAGAAAAGAAAAATACAAAATATTAAAGGTAGATGAAAAATCATTGCGTCAGTTATTTCAAAGTACGTATTGATACCAGTCTTGCATACAACCTTTTATACTAAGGATTGCTTAAGGATTGCTACAGCAGTCTACACATTTAAATTTAAGAATCCAACGGTACGATAGTAACCAAGTACATCTGATGGTTTGATCTCTCGTAAAGCTTGAATTACCGCGAGGTGAAGATCGGTCCTTGCTAACTGTTATATTCTGGTCTTGATAGCGTCTGCTTTAATTTTCCGAAGACGAATTCGACGGGGTTCAGTTCGGGGGAGTAATACGGCGTGTACACTAGATAGATACCCATAGCATCGAGCCACGCACCTAAGTATCGACCCCCTTCATGATGATGAGCCGGGTGATTGTCGACGACAATGAAATCCCCGTACTCCAAAACCGGTCTGTGGGACATTAGACGCACGTTCTCGACGGCGTCTTCGAAAAACAAAAGAAACTGCACAGTGTCTGTGTTCTGGTTGATTACCTTGGCATAACTGACACCTTCCAGGCTAATCATTAAATGTAATGTTACCGCAGGAGATCCTCATGTAACGTTGTATTTCGACGGCTCGTTCACCACGTAAGGCATGACCATAGCGTGGATTTAAATCCTGACTCAATTTAATACCCGCTTCATCAAAGAACTGGATTTTGTTTGGGTCTTGTCCATGTAAGAAATTCACGTATTCATCACAGTAAGTAATATTCTCATCGGTGAATTTTTCATAGGCTACTGGCGTCAGTTTTTAAAAGTCCATTCCCCACCTGACAATCGGCTTCTCACAGCTCGTGCGATGGCACTGGTTGAGACATCTTCTGCACAATCGCCATACTCGTAGATTTTTTCTTTGAGAGCCCGGTATGTCATGGACGGTTGAAACCTTTTCAAAGTTTCGATGAGTTCAACTTCACCATCTTTCAGCTTCGGATATGAGCCGCGGTTACCTTTTAACACTTTACAGGATACAAAGCGCTGCCATATATTTCGTAACCCACGATCGCTGAAACGGAACTTTTCTGCCACCTCTCGGAACGACGAAAATCACCGGTAACTGGATCCCCACCTCGCAGTAAAATTCTTGGACAATCAAATCCTGTAACTCGGGCGAGGTTGTTCTCCCTCTTCTAAATCTCCGTCCCTTTGAATTAGTGAAGTTGTATTCAGTCATTGGGGAGTAAAAGTACGGACGCAGGTAAACAATTGAATTGAGAGAAAATCAGTGCACAAACATGCATCGAATCTTAGACAGTAGAGAAAGTACTATGGTCAAATACAGAGTGTGTCTGGGGAGTGTGTGTGGTGGTCGATGTTCGGAAGGTGGGCGTGGTTTTATCTTTTCGGTCTGGGGAGTCAAGCTTTTCTGTTTCGCGCGTCAATGTTTTGAGTTGGCGGGCTCATGTTTTCAGTTGACATGTCTCACTGACAGCTGGGAAAAGTTGCGGTCAGACGCGCTGGCGGTAGGGTCTTTGTTTTTACGTTTTGAATACATTAGTGATTTCAGTATGTATAAAATTTCTGAGCTGTGTCTTTGGCATTCAGTTATCGGCAACGATATTACCGACTCTCTTCGATTAAACCTAAAACCTTTATATACCGTTCAAGTTTCTCTATTATATATACCTTTCTTTTAATGTATATAAACGTGTAAGAACTCACAATATGGTACACAGTCATGTAGCCGACAATGATATGCTAATAATATGCGTTGTGTCTCCTCGACGAACTTTCAGCTGGTTGCTCACTTTCTACTATGTTTATACCATTTTATACAAAGTCACAGACTTACTCTACCTGCAACTTAAAACTGGTAGTGATTTTGTAGCTCATTCTTTACTATTTTTCATTGTATTTGATAGCCGGTATCAGACAGTTCGTGTTCGTGTCGGCTACACGGACTATCTGCCCACAATATGAACTTACATGGTGCCCAAATAACCAGTGCCGAGGTTCTCCAGGAAAGCAGTGGAGTGCCTTCTCCAGCTGTCGTCTCATCGCCATGCTCTTCAGTAAGACAGACACCATCTTGACAAGGACCATGGCAAAGGCAAAGGTTAATATTACCTGCATCGCGGTGGTTTCGGCCGTTACAGCTCTAAGGGACAAGAACAGACGCCGCCATGTTTCAGAAACGCCGATCACGATCCAATGTGGCGTAGCCATTTTGCCTATCACAGATTGAACCGCTTATACCTTGAATGATAAACTATACACCAGAGCATAGACCCCCGAGAACAACCAGAGAAAATAAACAACGAGACTTCGTACTGAACGATGATATCGCCGGGCAAAGGTTACATCCGCACAACGACACAGCATACACAACCTTTCCGATCAAAGAAAGGCGCTGTGACACTGGCATACTAGGTATATCATGATTAGCATAAATTACTGCCAGACATAGCTGTGATATCGCAGCGGTGCTAGTGGCGTCTATGGAACGCGCTAAGGTCAAGGTCACCGCCGGTATTGTGGCGGTGACCCTTGACCCGCAAAAGCATCGATACTTAAAAGTAACAAAGAAACAGTACATTGAAATAAGAAACATCAAGGACATTAAAAGCACAAAATTTACCCAAAAATGTTTTTAGTGAGTCAGTGGATGAAACATTACATCAATTTGGAAGAAGTCTTGACTGTTCTTTCAAGGCTGTATTTTTCCTGTTGTCTTATGTTACTGTACCAAACAGTGATAGGTAATGTAAAAAACATCTCAATAACTGCCTTGTAGAAAGGAAGTAGAAATACTTGGGTCCAAACCTAATTGCTTTGTTTTTCTACTCTTGAGACTCTTGGCCATTCAGCCACAGACAGGCAGGAGAACTACTGTTTCCTGTTTTGTACAGCTACTACATAACAGAGGATAATAGTAAATTATTTACATTATTGTCGCTGAGAAGGACACAACCATTGGAAATATTTGTGTCATGTGATACCTGTAGAGTGTGAAGAGTTAAGTGATCTGGTCACTCAGCAAGCAGCTCTCTGTTTCTTGCTAGGAACTTCTCCATTAATGATCTACATTGCACGACTTGTTCAGTGTTGGAATCATGGTAGATGTCAAAAGGTTTATTGAACAGAAAACTGTGGGTTATTTTCATCTCTTTGGAATTGTCTTCAATGCTTTGTAGACCAGCCATTGTTTGAAGCCTCTGACCCATTAGTAAATGACCGCCAAGTAGATCAATGTTCAAGCTGCTATCTGGAAAATTTTGCCAAATTTGGGTAAACACAAATAACTTTGATATCTCTATGATGGAAATTCAGTTTCTTCACAATGACCTATCGAACACACTGATGATAAAAATAGCGTCAATGACACTTTGCTCACATTTGCTTACATGTGGCAAGCCAGAACGAGTGTATACACGATATTTCATAGCTTATATGCACCTTAGCTTGTGATATTCATAGTCAAGTGCATTTGAACAAATTTTGATACACTGTCCATAGAGGTATGAAATGGTTGACAGCTTGCAACTGTTGATCACACACACTTACAAAATACCATTCAACCTAGTACATCATAACTAGTGATAAAATCAGCCATACCAAACTAGAGGTGTCCCTTATAATATTGTAATGCATAAAATAAATGTAGACAACATTTGGTCTCTCTGCGGTCTATTGTTGCACAATCGAAGACTAAGGTAAGCTATAATAATGGGCATTCTTCAGAGCTTCCACTGTTAATGATGCTGCCACACCTATATTAAAATTGTATATCCGAAACTGCCACCAAGTTAAAGAAGCATTGCGGTGTCATAGCTAATAGGAAAATTTCCAGACGCAAACATACATTCAAATATATATATTTATTACACCTCACTCATTCAGCGTGCACTGCCATTGGTTAAACACGACTCACGTGACATGTAAAAGAACGTGATGATGCCCTCTGCGAACTTGATGATGCCCTCTGCATTTGATATTACATGGATGACGTCATTTTACTTACTGCGCATCCTTTCTGCGCAAAACAAATTGTCGTTCGCTTGTTGTACTTTGCAGTTGGCAACTTATGGCTGCGAAACGTCATGCAGAGCTGTCACCGGCACAGTTAGACGATATTTTGATGCAGGTAAACAGCAAACGAACAAAAATGGCAACAAGGAATGCAATTTCTGTGTTCAGCGACTATGCTAGCAACAAATTTGGATACGTCACGAGGAGATTGGCAAACTTTAGCAGCAACCCTGGACACGGCACTGACAACATTTTACGCTGAGGTCCGGACTCAGAAGGCGAACTGTACTCGAAGAAGTCTTTGTGTTTTTGTTTCTTTGCATGTTTGCTTGTTCGGTGTAATAAAAATAATAACACATGAGAGCTTGGGCAAATATCACTATTTTTTGCCTGCCCTCGGGCTGGTGGTAATGATCGAAATACTGATGATGCCCTCGCCTACGGCTCGGGCATCATCAGTTTTTCGATCATGACCACCATCCCTTGGGCAGGCAATAAATCGTGATATTGCCCTCGCTCTCATGTGTTATTATTTAATTATATATATATATATATATATATATATATATTATATATATATTATATATATATATATATATATATATATATATATATATATATATATATTATATATATATATACGCGTATACTTGAGATGTACAGATAGCTCCCAGTGTAGTTCATAGCGTGGTTTGGTAATAGCGGATGAATAAAATTGCACACGTCACTGATATGCTTGTATATTTTCTGTTATTCTGTTGGTAATTTTGATACAACGTTTCGTCCTAAAAGTAGACTTCATCAGGTTGAAGATGTATACACAAGGGAGAATACAGACAAATACCGAACAGTGTAAGGATAGTGTTGATCCTAATTAAATGCTTAACGGACTTTATAGGCTGAGTAAATTAGAAAGTTACACAGGATATAGAATATGACAATTCTTACCGTTTATGTGTGGCGCAGATTGAATTGCCACTTTCCATATGCGCCAGTATTGCTAACAGTATTGCAACATAACTTATTCGCTTTCAATACAACTATTGAAAAAATTGCGAGACTGGAACGAGAAAGTGAAGCTTTCTCGCAATTGGTGAGAATCTCTTGTCATTTTCACTGCTAACAGTGAGAATATTTGAATTCTCACTGGTAAGTAGTGAGAAATGCACTCCTTGATGAGATAACAGATTCTCAACGGTGAGAATAAAAATTCTCACCAAGCACTGTAAGAATGGTAATTTTCAGCATTCACTGGTGACAATCAACCAGACTCTTTGTTCACTGGTGAGGATTAACCAGACTGATTCACACAAGTGAACAACAAGTCTTGCTGATTCTCAACAATGAATGGTGAGTCTGGTTGATTTTCACCAGTGTATAATGCGTATGATATATTCTCACTGTGCTTGGTGAGAATTTCCCTTCTCACCGGTGAGAATCTGTTATCTCACCACGAAATACATTTCTCACTGCTCACCAGTGAGAATTGTGTAATTCACATAAGTGGTGTCAGGAATCGTCCTAGTTCACCCCTCACAGCGGCATTACAAGCTTGTCTATTACACTGTAAAATGTTCTTACAAAATTTGAGGTGAGTTTTTTCAATTGCTGTAAGATAGACACCATCTTGACAAGGCCATAGGAAACGGCAAAGGGGCAATGGTTACATCCATATAACGACACAGCATACTCAAGCTGTCCAATAAGAGGAAGTAGCTGAACCTAGCACACTGGATATATCATGATTAGCATAAATCACTACTAGACACTGACCCTATGACCGCGGCAAGGGACGGACGATTAGGAACGGTAGCACAGAATCCCTATAACTGAAAAGTGACTACTTTCGTTTATTGCGTGCCATTATCTTAAGACCACAATACGCAATAGAAGTAGTACTTCTCAGAAATGATATTAATCAGTTAGCAAAGTAAAAGCCAGATATGAACTGAGAATACTCACGTGTTTCAGTATATATTGCAGGTGTCTGTGAATTTAACTTTTGCCACATGCAGCTACATTGAAAGTTATGATCAACATCATGAACAATGTTCATCACCTATTAATTTCAGAGGTCATTAAGTATATAAATATGTAATTTGCTGGAATAAAAATATTTAATTTCTTTGACAGCTGTCATTGTATTACCACTTTATATAGCTGTAATTGCCTTTGACAAGTTCTTCAAGCCGTATTTGCCAAACTGTGAAAGCTTATTACATATACAAATTATAAATTAGGTGACATGAAAATGCAAAATATCTTTCACTTATACAACATTATTGTCTCATCAACATACATAGCAAGTTTCATAAACTTTTTAGAGTCCCTCCAGTCTTATATCTCTGGCTAATTGGGTAAGTTAGTTAAATATGCTAATTCGTAACTTGCTGATTTTCCGATACCTCGGCCGTGTTCCCATCTAATCACATGATTCCATCTAGGTGATTGCTGTCCATCATTTGCTCTTGTTCTTTGGTTCTCGCAGAGTAGAGGAAATTTAATAATATTTGATGATATGATGATATGATGATGTTTTACAAAATCAAAACTGATTTTGTATTATATCACAGTATATAAAATATTCATGGCAAGTTTCGTCATCTTTGGTCAAGTCAATCCAAATATACATCCAACACGATCGGAACTAATTCGGGATAATTGGATTTTCATATTTTTCAAATTTCTCAAAAGTGTTAGGTGCCTTATAGCTGAATATTGCAATATTGCAAAATTACTCATAAAAACAAGTGTGTAGCTTTAAAAGAAAGATGAGGTTACATTTGTAGATTAAATCGACATTACTTCACTGTCAAATTATCCCAAAATTAGTTCAATCGTGTTATCCCTAATTAGGAAAGTTTGTTAAATACGCCAATTAGTAATAGTTAACATTAAAATGCTAAATTTTGTGTAATTTGGTCATGCCAATCCAGATATATCCCTAATTGGGAAAGTTCGTTCAATATGAAAATCAGTGATTAGCTAAAGTGAAAATACTAAATGACTTTCCATATTTTAACGTAGTATCATAAATATGCGTTACATGTTTTGCCAAATTTAATCCAGTGAATCCAGTTATGAGCTAAGTTATAGAAATTCAGAGGAAGTTCAACTTCGTACGATTGACACTGATCCTATGGTTACTTCAAGATAATTTTCCATTCTCATTCATCATCTGCTGGCCAAGAAGAGGTTATTGAGATATTCATTGAGACTTCTCTTCATGAGCATGCATAGTCACCGACACGTGACGTTTCAGGGCCATAGATATAAGTACATAAAAGAGTGGAATTTCGTTCATGAGCCACACATTTCTGGAGACTGAATAAGTCCACTTACAGCATACATATTGCTAATCATAAGCAAGATGCCAAGAAAAACTTGGATTTGTGCCTTTAAATGTACTCTGCGTTGTCTTCACTTGCTATATGAATGCTGAGTTCTTAAGAGGCACTGTCTGTAAAAACCTGCAAAAGGTGGCCAAGGTCAAATTTTCAATTAAGACGAAACATATCACATATGATAGGGCATAATTTAACTAAGAAGGAATGAATTTTAATTTTTGTTTAAACGGACCCATTTTGATGTTACAGGTCATGTCACGTGATATGGTGAGGACCTAATATTTCCTTACGATTTCCCCTTAAAAAAGTTGAAAATTCTGTAAAAATGCAACATATTCACTATATTGTAGATTATTAACTACCAAAAAGTGACGGTATCAGTATATATATTTGTCATGAGTAAGGTCCCCTCAGTACGTCCGTAACCTTATATTGACCTTTGACCTTTCTCTGCCGTAGAGGGCGCTCTAATGCCGGAGAAGTGAAATCTGAGCAAATTTCAGCATTAAAAAACTTCCAATTTTATAAATTAAAAATGGTAACCCTTGTGCGAGATCCCGTAGTGACATGTACATCATGTTACGTAACATGACTAATGTTTTGTGAATCACTTTTAAAACTTGCGGGCAAACAGTTATTTTTCATGTTATGCTGTCATGAAAAGTGATGAAATATTGGTACTTTCTTATTTTGATTTTGCTAAAGCCTGTCTTAATCATTTATCAACAGGTTCGTTTTTTATACCATTGACAAAAAAATAAATCCAAAAATCATATTTTCAAATTTACAAACAACAACAATAACAACAACAACACAAGTAGCAACTTCGTGACACGTTTTTTTGTACCATACGAATACATATACCCCGGGTGTAAGGGTGACGAATTCATAAATTAATTTCTTTGTTATTGTTTCATCATCGGTTTATTGCTAACAGTTTATTTTCGAAAAATGGAATATGACATTTAACACACACCAAAAAAAAATAGTTTGAACAATTTCAAAGTCCAAACTAAACAAAATACGATGACACATTTCCTTGTAAGCTTGAAGTAGCTGTAAGTACTACAAATTATGGTTAGACTTTTTGTATGTATTTATTGAAAGTCTGTCGCCTTGGAAAATATTTGACATTAGGAAGTGTTTAGATACAGCAAACAAGTAAGCACTGCTTCTACTACAATTATAAAAATATTTACCGTCATTGGAACTGCTCGTGGGATTCCTGACGTTTGTAAGTGAAGACATAAAAAGCAAATAATCCAAAGGTTTCTGTCACTATGGGGTCAAAGGTTAATGACATTTCGTAACCAAAGCTGCAACACGCAGTCCAACGTAAACAATAGACCCGCTTGCCGCAATCCGGAAGCAGCCGCCGGTGCACTCCGAGAAAATTGGTGAGTATTGGCATTTTATCCATGATATTATCAACGAAAATAAATTCGACACACCAAACAGTTTTGTTTCTTTAGTTTTACAAACATCGGAAGTGAAATTCAGTGATAAAATCCAGGCAACCTGCATCGGTCGAAGCAGCGGGAATTTCAAATTGGTGATAGCGATCCCGGTGTTGACTTGACGTTTATTTATCAAAATATGAGTCAATATCAGTCAATGTCATATTTCAGCTTGGTGACTTGATGAATCCCAGCAATGTACTGCTATCTTGAATTGCTGTGACATTATCAGCAATCGCTTTACCTGGAAACATGGAGGCAGCAGGAGAAACCCTGGCTAGCAATGCTCTGAGTGTTATATGATTAGACCTACCGTCGCATCACATTATCAAATGCTGCGTATGAGAGCTTAGCCGTTCATGATTCTAAATAGGCGAGTGTGTACAAGTTTCTGAGAGAGTTACAAACAAATAATCATTAGGAACGTAATTTTGTTTTATTCCCAATTCACAATAATTTCAGATCTACCTGATGTCATGAAATGGATATCTCTGTCACAGCTGTGGGTTGTGATGTCGGCATTGCTGCCGGAAAAGCAAGTGAATGCCATGGATCGCTAACAGCCCTTGAATTGTGTACTCGAGACATCACTGCACATCTCAAATTTCCCAATGCGCTTTCAGAACGACTTTAAATATAATTGTTTTGGTTGTGCTGTCATGTTTTCGGGTCATTATAGAATGAATCCATCATAAACGAATCACTTTTACCAAAGTCGATTTTTTTTTTGCATTATATCATTATATCATCATTTTGTGTCTTTTTCAATGCTGAAAATTGGCACGTTTTAAACCGTTGACTATTTTTGCCATTTCCAGATTTAAACTTTTGTTGAAACTTTCAGAATAAATTATAGGGGATATTTGAAAGAAAATTAGGCTAAAAAATTTGGGGGTGAATTTTAAGGTAGTAGAAGAAGTCAAAGATAGACTATATATGAATGTTTTTATATTTACTTATTTTTATTTATTCACATTAAAGGATAACCCATTTACAGACACCTTTTTGGTGAAAGTTCCAACAGGGCCATAATCTTCCATGGGGTCCTAAAAACACTAAATACAATAAAAAATACAAATAAAAGTACAGCAAAATAAACACATGAGTAGTTAAAGTAATTAAGAAATAGACAAAGTGACCGTATTGAGAAAAAATTATGAGTCAATGTTATCTTTTATAAAAAGTTTCAATTGTGTTGAAAAGTTCTCTGACCTGATTCCGTTCGAGGGAGAAGGAGGTTACGCGAGATTGCTGCGCGTGTGGGATAATCATGAACATTCATTAAAGGCACAAAAACATGTCTGCAATGTACGTCGGAACAGAGTTCTCAAAATATTTAAAGACTAAGATACAAGTGAAATAGAAAATACGTTGCATAACGGAAAGAACATCAGCGGCTTTGAAAAGATCATTACTCGGCGTATCAAAATCTGCGTTAAGTAGAATCCTCAATGCTCTTTTCTGCATTTTATACACCCTGTCCATGTTGTTCTTACTGGTATTTCCCCAAACCACCCTACAATAGTCAAGAGTTGATTGAATTAAACCATAATACAGAATTTTTCTAAGGTGAAAAGGAATTAGTTTATGTAAGAGTCTTAGTAGACCTATTCTCTGACTCAGTGTGGTGCACATATTGTCAATATGCTTATTCCAAGAAACCACATCATCAATAGTCACACCAAGGATCCTCTCAAAATTAACACAAGAAATACTTATATCATTTATGACAACATCAATTTTGTCGTAACGACGGTCAACATTGTGTAGCTTATGCCGCGACCCAACTAACATAGCCTTGGTTTTGCTTGCATTAATTAACATGCTAGTTGCTGTTATCCAATTGTTAACAGCAATAGCGTCATTTTGAAGTAGATTTTTGACTTTGGAAATCGTAAAGCCAGATGATAGAAGAGTCTGGTCATCGGCGTACGTGTCTAAATGAGAGTTAGAAGTTACAAATGGAAAATCATTGATAAAGATGGTAAAAAAGCAAAGGGCCAAGTATCGACCCTTGCGGTACTCCAACTGATACTTTCTGTCTTTCACAATCTTTGAACGTTCAGAAAGGTACGATTTAAACCAATTTAGGTTTTTATTATTCAGTCCATTCAGAGAAAGTTTCTTTGAGAGTAACTCATGGTCAACAAGATCAAACGCCTTAGACAGGTCGAGAAAGAACTCCAGAAAGATGACCACTGTCAATATTTAGTAAATAATTCGTCGCACATACGTAAAAGGGCCGTTTGACAGGAATGATACTTTCTGAAAACAGACTGTGTCGTATGCAGCAGACTCTTATCGGTCAAAAATTTATACAAATTACAATGAATGTGATTCTCTAAAATCTTAGATATTGCTGGGAAAATTGAAATTGGCCTACAATTTGACATTTCATTTACATTACCAGTGCCCTTATAAATCGGAACAATTCTTGCACACTTGAAAATTTCAGGAACGGTTTCATTATCGATACTAAGATTTAACACTTTGGTGAGATAAAAGAAATAACTGGAGCACTCACACGTAATAACTTAGCATTAACGTTATCGACACCTGTGGATTTCGCCTGTGATAGTGCCCTTGTAACAAACTCTGAGTCAGAAGACAAGTGCGGAATGTTTAAAACTGCATCATCAAGTTTTCCACACAGATGATCTTCTAACAGTGAGATATCGGTGTCTTTGTTGACGGTAACATTTAAAATATTTGAAATATTAGAAAAGAAAGAATTGAAAGCGTTCACAATAACAGAAGGGTCAGAAACAAGAATACCATTAACTAAAATCGGAGTAGTATTTTCTTTTGATGGTTTGACAATGCTGTTAAAAATATGCCAGAGAGATTTTGCATTCGAACCTTTCTGTCTAATCTCTAAAATACTCCTGTTTGACTTTTCAATCATATGGACAACTTTATTCCTTGATTGCCTATAAAGAGGTAGTTTGCTAGCATCAGATTTTGCTTGGTTAAGAAAAGCATCTCTCTCATGCATGGCATTCAAAATATCGTCGTTCATCCATGGCGGTTGTCTAACACGTCGAAAACGTTTTTCAATAAATGGAGCGTGAATGTCATAAATTTTGTTAAAAATGGTAACCAAATCCTCATTACAATATTTACATCAGTCGCAGAATCAACTAAACACCACGGCGCATGATGAAGGTCACGGAGAAAAATACTATAGTTAATGTTAGTAAACGAATGAAATTTGACCGTGAGATAGTTACATGTGGATAATGCGAGTTTCTTTTACGTACCATTACAACAGGATAATGATCAGAAATGCCAATTTCAGGCACAAAAACGCTAGCAACATTTTCTCGATTGGAAGTATAGATATGATCAATACATGTCTTAGAAACTGGTCTTGTAGGAAGCGAAATAAGTTGAACTAAGGACAAGTTACTCAGCGAATTGTAAATATAGTGACTCTGGCCGCTCTCCGTGAATAAATCAATGTTGAAGTCACCCAATAAGTAAAGTTCTTTACCAGTATAGAAACCCTTTTCCAAATTCGATTCAATACAAATATCAATGCTATGAGAGGTACCAGGTGGTCTATAAACACCAGCAATTAAAAAAAATATTACATTTAGGAGGCTTGATCTCAAGCACGAGCTTTCCAAGACATCAGATTCCAGGTCAGACCTTCTCGTGTAACAAACATTACAACGAATATAAGCCAAAAGACCACCGCCCTTTTTTCCGTTCTTATCTTTTCTTTCAATTTGAAAACCGACAATTTTAAAATCATTGACAGAGTTCGTATTACTTAAAAAAGGCTTCAGCAAGAAACAATACTTCCAATGAAAACGTTTTGTCAACAGAAAGATAATGAGTAATCTGATCAATTTTGTTTGTTAAGTATTGAACACTCCAATATCCAATCTTTAGACCATTCGAAAAGCTTGTCCGAGAAGCGTGTATGTTCACAGAGTCCACGGCTTGTTGCTTGTGACCCGAAGGACCACAAGCCCAGCAGTTGATACGGATTCCATGTCTGCAGACTCTCTCAATATGACAAGATTCGCCACACAGATAGCAGTATACCGCCCTTCTAGATTTCGCTTGATCGCTATATCGTTGAGAATTCGAGTGTCGACGGTTGTAGACATTGTTGTGCTTACTGCTACCAGATGTAAAGTGCCTTCCCGTAGACGGAGCTTTCGTTGTGAAGCAGCAGCTGGAGAGATTTGCATTTGTGAGGAGCTTATCACATCCAGAATACGTTAGGTGCACACCATCACGCAGTAACAGAGACGTGACATGTCAGCTGAACCATCCCGAAATCGAAAATTAGCATCATTATCAATAAATGCAGCGGCAAGGTCCCCATTTTCAGACCAGAAGGTCAGGATTTGACTGGTCAATCCTCGGATAGATACTGAAATACTAATTTTCTCAAGCACAATCTTCTTTGTTTCATTTAAAGTAGATCATAGTCAGCAGTCAAGTTTTCAACAGTGAGGTCTTGTGAACTGCAGTCATTTCCACCTACTTCTAAAAATAACCTCCTTGAAAGGATCGTTGCCAGAGTATTTCGTGGCGATGAAGTGACGCATTCTATTTATGGTAGCACCTGGCAGACATTTGACAATAGTTTCAGTTGAATTGCTTTAAAAATGCGTAATAACGAATCACCGATGAACAGTATTTACATTTTTTGGCGGCCAGCTGCAGAGTGGTCCTCGTAGGCTGTTGAGGAATTTGTACGCGATCGAATTGATGGAGATCGGGCAGAGTGTCCGTTATCTGCGCTGTAATTTGAAATGGAGCCATTGTTCACATCGGTATTCGTATTGCATGGCGTAATGAGTTCGCATGGACTCGCAGTTAGATTCAAGTTCATGACATTTATTTCGTAGTTGTTCATTTTCAGTCGTTTTCATAGAGAGCTGTGTTATTAAATCAGAGTTTACGGCCTGAAGTGAAGAAAGTTCAACTCTGAACTTGGCCTGTTCGTTCAACATTTCAGTTAGTTTCAATTCAGTGGACTTCAACAATTTTGTGATAGTTCTACATTCAGGACACGGCCAGAAGTACCGCTGCGTTTCATCCTCAGTAGCATTCACACAGCGAAGATGAAACCAAATAAAGCACAGACTACATCTTACCATTTCACCCGTACTACTGCGGTCGAATCTACAGAATTCCGTACACAATGGTGGATCGGTATCTTTCTCCTGAACACGATTGCTGCGCTTTTTCCCTTTAGTTATTTTTCCATTGGTTTCATCATTTACGTTCACAGCCGATCGCAGCCGAAGTCTAGACGTAGTTTCGTGTTCATGGTTATCCAGTCTTTCTTTAGCGATAATAGCGTCTAGCCTTTCCTTAGCATTATTGTTCAAAGCATTTCCGATATTAGTGGCATTTGGATTTGATTTTGTCCATAGGAAGTTGGGGTGACAGAGATTGCATCTCACCTTCAAGTCTCTTCACATAAGGCCATTTGCTGAACTTTTTAAGTTGATCTAAGTCAGCGTTTAATGATGCCGCTAATTCGGTTGCTATGGTAATAAATGATGATATGGTATGGGAATATCATGGGGGTAAATAACAAACAATAATGTCTTATTATAAACCGCATCATAAACAACAGAGCGATATTAAAAGGCTACTATTCAAATGCCAACTTACTCTAACAGTTCCACTGTTAGTGCGTTATTTCACAGCATAGGGCATATTCTGCTTCTATGCACTCACTGTCTGTATGATAAAACAGTTCAAAATGCAGCCATAACTTCTTTATATGATTTAGTCTCCCATAATTGGACTGGTTGAATCATATTTGCAAGTGATAGATGGTGGCGGTAGAAATGTGTACACAAAAATCGAAAAAAAAGGGTTGTTTTGGCATACCGGAAATGAGCTGTGACATACTGCGCATGCGCAGAACTATGCTCAAAAATCAAAAATAACAGAGGAGAAGTATACTTTAAGACTTAATACACATTGGATTCTTCCCAATTTTTTATGTGTTCGATAAAATAAGGTTGTATATTTGTGAACAATAAATGCTCCTGTTCGCCAAATACTCGTTTCCCCGTAGATCCCCAATAAAATCAAGCATTTCTGTTGGTTTAACAGTGACCTTTGCCCTTAACCGAAAATTAGTGCCATATTGAATAAATAACACAACATTTATATTATTTTTTGTGGCGTGTGTAATATTTATTCATATAAACAACTATGCATGCAGCAGAATAATTGGTATAATATAATTTAACTAATTGTATAATTGTTGCAAGAATTTACGAAAACGTTAATAATTTCAATCATTTATACTACTCTGATCGATATCAATGGAAACAGAATTAAAGGCAGTACAGGGAAATTTAACAACTAGATTTGTACGTATTTTAAGAATAATAACATATGAGCACTATCCATTCCGACAGGGACACGTGGGATTGTGCTAGAATCAGTGAAAATCATTGAAAATGACGAGAAAACGCCATTTTTAGAAGTGTTGCCATGGCAACAAACTTTGCCAATTAAAGCCCCAGTATTTGTAACTTTTAACCTTTTTTTTATGTTCGAAATTACATATTATTCTCTTACATCCCTCGTGAAATGTTGTTCAGTAAAGAAATAAGCCAAATTTGTGCTCCTGTAGTGACATACAAACGCTAAACATTGCCCGATCGAGTTGGATTGCCGCGCGAGTTTGTTGACAATTTGTAGGCTGTGCACGTGATCGAGAACGCCGATAATGATGACATCATCGAGCCTGCAACATTCCTGGGGCCTTGCCATGCCACGCCACACGGCCCGGGTAATCGCCCATGGTCGCCGGCTGAATGACCTGCGAAGGGTTTTATTCTGTTCTTCTCCGCTCAAATACGTAGTGCTACTGTGTTTCAGAGGATACAGAACTTTGGCAGAGGAGGCTAACATTATATTCTGGTACCGTGTGCGTTATATACGGATTATTCAAACTGCAGTCGGCAGTGCACCGATGCGCACCCTGCAGTTGGTCAATTAGAACTCCGGGTACCGATGTAAAATCAAGACGATCGACACTATATACACTTGGCTTTCTTCTTTAGGCAAATAGCTATCAAAATTGAGTAACTTGAAGTAATAAATTTCAGCTGATTGTTGCTTTAGCGGCAAGGTGATTGCGAAATCGAAGCAACATAGTTTGGCAATGTATGGTAGGCTGTCGAATGCAGTGAACGCGATGGCCTTTGGCAGCAAGTAAGGGAACCGTCAGTATTTACGACCTGGGGGTCATTCAAAAATTGAAAGTTTATAAAGGGGTGCTCAAAATGTTTTTTCTTTGTCTTACTATGTCCTCAATGACATAATGATTAGTTGATTATATATATTTTACTGTGATACATATTAAATAAAAAGAAAATAAATACTTTAACAGTACAAATAAATATCAACTAGATGAAGCAAGGCAAAAAACTACAAGTAGGTGCTACTACTAGCAATACTTATTATGAAAGAGAAGATAGTGACGATGAGAATGATATCGTTGTTCATGTACGCAATGGCACCAGCGACATTAAAGATGAGGATCAACAGTGGTGATGATGATGTCACACAGTAGTTTTCTGCAGTCGTTACCAGGGTTGGAAGGAGAGGCTGGGTCATGGAGAAATGTTCTCGACAGATATCACTATAAGTGCACAGGATGTAGGACAAAACTGAACTGTTGTGAATTCATCCTTTACATTATCATAGAAATATATATTTTATTTTACTTGAGTTCAACAACCATTTGGACATTTAACCATACCATAATGACATGCTACCCATCCAAATTTAACAATACTATATGGTCGGAGACTGCTTATTAGGTGAGCTTTTATATCTACATATTATTAAATGGGCTCAAGTAAGCCAAACTTTCTGTTAGAGAGGGGGTTACTCAAAGTCATCATGGTTGGCTGGGGTGCGACTCAAAATTTCGGAGTTTCTAATGTAATTCCTCCGACCCCCAGATCGTAAATAATGACGGCTCCCTAAACAGCTGTGAACCCCTGAGTCAGAACGATCGGGACCAATATACGCACTGCTGTATCTCAGCGAAAATTTAGAAAAAAACAATGGAGCTACTGCTAAGAAATTTACAGACTCGTGGCTCTTGATGCATCAGTTACTGAGCTTTATACTGGTAAAAAGGCATTCTGAATACAGCGGTAAATTTCCTCCAAAACGACAAAGGATAAACACGCGGGCATTCTGCAATGGACGCTGTCAATTTACCTTGCTGCAGGCCCCACACCAATCTCGGCCCGGCCCCGCTGCACTTGTACAGTCTACTACCTCCATGTAGTACAGCCTTTACAGGTCTAGTATCATGCCAAACACACAAAAAACAACGTCGCAGTGTAAATTCCGCAGGTCAGAACCGTTGATCATAAATTTTCAGAACCAGTGCTGTTTAAAAGTTTTGTATTGATCACTTCATTTAGGTTTATGTGAATGACTTTCTCATCGAGCTGCGTCCATAATGTCCCGGGCATTGTCCATGTAAATTTGGGGCCTCCCTTAGCTCCCTCCGATCGTCTGTAGACTACAGCCTGAGCATATTGTACAGTTGTGAAAGTCAGATATGTATCATGAATTTTATACAAAAATATAAACAACAGAATCAAACCAAGAGGTTAGTTTGCTGTCGGGCCGGGTGCGCAGGGGACGACTTTGCAGTGAGGCCGGGATCTCTCTTGTGTTCGAACTTCCATCGCATCGCAGCTAGCCGATACTTGTTGTACTACTGTAGTCCTTGTGAGGATTAGATACCCGTTACGTTCGAAATTATTTCGAAATACTTTTAAATTTAATAAGTAAGACTTTTGTACTGCATTCAAGATATAATTTTCCTTTCTGAGCGTTTTCAATTACGGCAACGATATGCGAAGTTGATAGGCTGTGTTGCCTGCAGCGTAGCCTGGCCGTACACAAAACTTCGTTTGAGTAGACGGAGCAGAATCAGTCCCGTCATTTATTTTCAACGAAATTTTCATTATACTCCATAATGGAAGAAACGACTAGTTCAATGATTACAATGGTGAAGTGTTGAATTTTTATTCATATATGTTTTTCTCTCTCAATTCATTCAGCAAACTTGATCTCCGTACCATCGGTCACAACGTGCAGTGCCTTGCATGAAGCTTACAATCGACTGCCTCCGTCGTTAGTTTAGCTGTTCAAGACGTTTGTTTGCACGGCTCATTATAGTCGGAACAATCTGTAAACAGTATTTCACCCAACTTTCGCCCGTTTTTAGCTGAGTCTCCAGTTTCGATGGACCAGACCTTTTCGAAGAGCGTATGGTTTCTACGGACGCCACAGTAAAACTTGCGTAGATGTGGTTGAGCATGCGCGGTGGTGTGATTACGTTTCGTTTCGTGTGTCAACAAAGCTGACTTCTGGTCCGGACAAGAAGTCATTTTTCACTCCTTTTACTGTTAATCGTGAGGCGGGCTGGGCATGCAAACCATGCGATTCAGTATTAATTATGGTCTACTTTCACATACTGAGGATGTCATTTTAATCAAAAATATGAAAAAAATTGTTAACAGTTACAAATATGATGGCTTTAATATGATTTTTAATATTTTTGATAGAACTGAAAATGATGTTTCATAGTATACAAGATATCTTAATTCAATTTAGTTTTTCTCCACTAAACAGTTTTTTAAAAAACGGGAAGGCTTAGCAAATATTTCTAATTTTCCATAATTTTAAAGTAAAATAAAGCAAAAAAACAATGAGTGCCCGCACGTTTTTAATCGGATTATTAGACATCGGTCATGGTTAAAGTAAATATTATATCTGCTTATTACGGCCCCGCTTCCTTTTTGAGTTTAAACACGTTGAATTTGAGAAGTTTTCTCTCTTTCCACAAATCCGAAAAACATGGCCACTTGAGGGCGCTATCACGATTTTAAGATGGGGTCAAAGGTCAAATAATAGCCATTGTCTTAATTGCCTTGACCATTTCGCGTAAACTATTTTACTGACTTGTACAATTGGAAATTAGACAAGACAAGTAATGATTGGTGAAATATTGGTATATTTGTTATATAGAAATGTTGTTTTTGACTGTTTGATGTAAAATTTGCGCCACTGACGTCTTATTTTTCAAACGCTGTTACTATGGTAACAGAAGGTAGCACAACAAAATTATTACACTGGTACTTTAGTTAGGTCACGTCCTATCTTTTGGTATATAATTTATATGTTTTTGAAATTTACCTTGGCCACCTCATATAGGCGCTCTGCAGGTTTTTACAGACAGTGTTTTAAAAAACATTACAATTTTAATTAATTCCTAGGCACTACATAAAGGTACATTACTCAACTTGAATCGACATTATAAAGATGCAAATTCTGGTGAAACTTGTGTAACGAAAAGCAGTGGTCTGGTATAACCACTTCATCGATGAAAAGACCGGCTAGCTTGGACCCATTGATGAGTACACCTGGCACGGAGGATGCCCTGTCACCAAGGGAACCAAATGGATTGCAAACTGAAGGATTAATGTCAGTAAAATTCATAAATCCAATTAGGTGTGACACATACACGTAGGCCAATTTTATCATTTGTGGAGCTTTGTATCTGTCAATGTACAATGGCACACAGAGTGAATGCAACAGATTGGTGCCTGCCTGTCTGTGTATCTGCCCGTCTCTTCAGTCAGACTGTCTGTGCATCTATCTGACTAATCTTCTGTCAGCTTTGTACTTTCCATTGCATTACAGTATTCATCTGTTTGAGTGTTGAGAGATATGAGTCATTAATCCTTTTAAACAGAACCATTTGTCCAATGTAAAGGGACTTGTAGTTGTGCTTTCTATATGTTTTACATAGCCATGCACGTACAGTGATCTGTTATACCTTTGAGCTAGCGCTGACAGTAAATTGTCCATCCAATGGACCGTTGAATACTAAATGCATTTGTATGGAAGAAAATACAGTAGTTTGTTTAGTAACTGCACTGCAAGACCATTCGATTTATTTCGGTTCTGGGTATAGGCACCCACCAAATATTGAGTGAATTTGCTCACCTCTGTGTGCCTTTATTAGTCCCCACGGACACCGTCCGGGGGGACTTATAGGTTTGGTCATGTCCGTGCGTGCGTCCGTGCGTGCGTGCGTGCGTGCGTGTGTGCGTCCGTGCGTCCGTCCGTTCACGCAGATATCTCAGAGACGCCTGGAGCGATTTCGTTCAAACTTGGTACAAGGATAGTACCCTACCTCATACAGATGCACATCGATTTGTTTCACAATGCGATCAAATTTGGCCGTGTTAGAGGACTTTTTAGTTTTCACCTCCATAGACTCCCATGTATAAGGCAGTCCATAGACTTCCATGTATAAGGCAGTCCATAGACTCCCATGTATAAGGCAGTCCATAGACTCCCATGTATAAGGCAGTCCATAGACTCCCATGTATAAGGAAGTCCATAGACTCCCATGTATAAGGCAGTCCATAGACTCCCATGTTTAAGGCAGTCCATAGACTCCCATGTATAAGGCCAAGAAAAATAAAAATTTAGTTTCTCATCGTATTCATATTGCAAAAAGGATGCAGTTACACAGTTTTAGTCCCCAAAGATAAAGTCAAGGGGGCTTTTAGATTGGGTCATGTCCGTCCATGAGTCCATCCATGAGTCCATCCGTTCACGCAGATATCTCAGACACTTTGACAAAATGTCACGTGACCTTGGTGACCTTTGACCTCGAATATACATATTTGTCCATAACTCAGTAACCACAAGTCCTAAACCTTTCATATATGGTATGATGGGACACCCTATGACACCACATATTGTACCTCATTAATTATGTGCATATCTAATTTTGAGTGAGCCAATAGAGCTAGAGGTCTGATTTTTTGTATATATGGATAACTTAGCAATAAAATTTTTTTGACAAAATGTCACGTGACCTCGGTGACCTTTGACCTCAAATATACATATTTGTGCATAACTCAGTAACCACAAGTGCTACACCCTTCATATTTGGTATGATGGGACACCTTATGACGCCACATATTGTACCTCATTAATTATGTGCATATCTAATTTTGAGCAAGCAAATAGAGCTAGAGGTCTGATTTTTGGTATATAGGGATAACTTATCACTACAATTTTTTTGACAAAATGTCATGTGACCTCGGTGACCTTTGACCTCAAATATACATATTTGTCCATAACTCAGGAACCACAAATGGTACACCCTTCATATATGGTATGACGGGACACCTTATGACGCCACATATTGTACCTCATCAATTATGCGCATGTCTAATTTTGAGCGAGCCAATAGAGCTAGAGGTCTGATTTTTGGTATATAGGGATAACTTAGCAATACAATTTTTTTGACAAAATGTCATGTGACCTCGGTGACCTTTGAACTCAAATATACATATTTGTCCATAACTCAGTAACCACAAGTGGTACACCTTCATATATGGTATGACGGGACACCTTATGACGCCACATATTGTACCTCATTAGTTATGTGCATATCTAATTTTGAGCAAGCAAATAGAGCTAGAGGTCTGATTTTTGGTATATAGGGATAACTTAGCACTACAATTTTTTTGACAAAATGTCACATGACGTCGATGACCTTTGACCTTAAATATACATATTTGTCCATAACTCAGGAACCACAAGTGGTACACCCTTCATATATGGTATGATGGGAGACCTTATGATGCTTCATACTGTACCTCATTAATTATGCATATATCTAATTCTGAGCAAACCCATAGAGCTGGATGACTGTCATACATATGCACATAGATTTGTTCTGTGATACGATCCAATAAGGCCGCCATGTGGCCATTTTATTACGTTTCTTTCATGTCCTGAACTACAGCTCAGACATGTATCAAGCAAATTTATTCAAAAGTATTTTTATCACAGACCTAATGAAGAGGACTCTATCCTCTCTGAGGACCTGTAATCAAAGTACCCATTAACAAGTGGGGACTGTGTCATCAACGATGACTTGTTAATCAAGCTACTGTACTACTGCGGGACCTCCAGTGCGTATACATGTACTACAAACATATAGGAATGTTACGATGAGCAGTTATTTATTATAAGTTTTGCTATGTGGTTGAGGTCCTGCGATAGAGTAAACGTTATTTCAGAGTTTTTGATAGATGATGTTTTTCCATCAAAAGTTATTTTAATGTGATTTTTAATGAGGGTAGGGTGCATTAATACTACTCTGAAATAGCCACACTCCAAGTCATGATCTGTGAAGAATGTACGCTGTGGGAGATCACCATTCTCAGGAGCTAGAGCATTGAACTCACTACGCTGCACCGCACCACACACATTCCAAATTGTATTCATACAGCCCACTATTTGCCATACAGAGAACAGTAGCTTAAAGGGCCAGTGGTTTTAATATTGGATGACATTTTCACTGTTTTTCGTTAAATGTCAACAACAGTTTCTTGTTCTACGCCCAAAAGCATGTTGAGATACACAGTTACATTAAGCTTGTAGACTCAGCCTGTACATGTTTGGATTGCGTTGTTATTGTGGACAAGTTAACATTGGTTTGGACCATAATTCAAATGTATACAACAACAATGCATTTTCCATGAACAAATACTGTGTTGACAAGCTAGGTAGTTGGTGTTTCGACATGCTTTGGAGAGTAGAACAAGAACGAAAATAGAGAAAAAATCATCAAAAGTTACAGCAACTGGCTCTTTGACAGCGATGATATTTTCATTGTCTTTTACTAGATTTATCTGATGGAAATACCGACGATACGTGAAATGACATATATCATAAACACTTGACTTTCTCAAACAAGTATAAAAATGTTCGTTCTGTCTGAAATGTTACCTACATCATGCCCAAGTTAATCTTGTCTGATATGTCTGTCGGTATATTCCATAGGAAAAATCCTGGAACTAAAGTTTGATAAATCAAGAGCAAATCCTGGACAAATGGATGTTAAGTTGGATAAAATGAAAGTATTGAAAGCCAAAGAAATCAGTTAATCGATACATTTTCTTTTTAATACATATTTTTAAATTTATTGTCGTTTTATTTTTCTGCAAATTTTTTGTGCGATTAACCCAAACAGTTCCAGCCACACTATTTTGAATGAAGATACATTTTCAGTTTATAAGGCCTTGAAACTTTTGATCATGTACTTTGCCAGATATAGCAATATTTGCACAGTTGGCCTTTCGGTGTGTACTATTGTATCCTTTTATGCGTGTTTAACAAATCAACTCATAACAAAAAGCAATAAAAAAATGTCAAATGTCTTTCAGGTCCTTAGGACATAGACATCATATTTCGCTATTCCTCATGTAGGTTTTCTCTTGAAGTGTTATACCTGTAACTTTTGATGTATAGCTCTTTTACCGGATCCATGATGCAGTGCGCGCTAGGGTATAAAACGCATACTTTACTCATAGAACTTTTTAGCCGTAGGGTAAACGCAGGGTATGTTACTCATAAAACACTAAGGCAGATTACACCCTGACCTATGTTTTCGTTGCCGATGGATGAAAAATGCAGGAGATAGTTTTTGGCATTGCAAATTAGTGTCATTCTTGTATAACAAACTGTTGTACAAACCAAAATCAGTATGCTTTTGTTGATTTGAGAGTGTACACGATGTTTTATACAGTCACAGCGATGCATTGTGCGATAACCGGGAAAAGGTCTATTTTCAAGAACTTTGCCTGTGTCTGTTCAAAAAGTTTCTTGTTCTACTCCCAGAACTACGTTGAAATACCTTGTCTTCAACTTGTCAACAGCGCCCCCATACATGCAGTGTTCGATGTTATCTTTGACATAACTGAATATTGATCTAGACTAGAATTCATTTTCCAACGTCAACGACAACATTGAATTGTGAACAAAGTGCATCATATCGGCTAATCTACTGCAAGCACTTTACATTTCAATATACATGTACTCTTTGTGTAGAAACAAACTGCATCCCAATACACTTCGTTAACATACCAGAACAAAGTATTCATTGTAAATGTATTTTCAAATGATATTAAATCATGAGACAATCTTATATCAAACAAATCATACCTGTGTATAATTTGCAAACAGAAAGCATATACATAGGTTAATCAGGTCACTGGTTCTATCAAATCCTAATGAGTAATAAATTATTATGTAATATGAGTTATTGAAAATTATATTGAAATGAGTGAAGCAAATTTAGAATCAAGAAATAATTACATTCACCTTGAATTTGTCTTTTTTTCATGATGCATTGTACCTTACAAACTTATCTGTACGATGAATCTTTGCTTTAGCTTTGTTGAAAACTTTGTAATTCATCAATTTCATATGTACGTCTAAGTTCACGTTTTAATTTGTTCAATCAAAACAGCTAGTGCAAATTATATGAATAAAGCAAGTCAAACTTAGATTGGCTGATTGAGTATTCATTGTAGTAAAGAAACGTGGACAACTGGGATTAAGTAAGAATTTTACACCCCATTTTATTCATTTATCTACATGAAGCGAAGGAAAATTTAACCATCCATGTAACTAAAGTATGACCCTGACCTATATATGAACTCACGCATGCGCAACAGCTGGCGCAGCAGCTTGCGCAGCAGTGCATTGTCCTGAACTAAGCGGGCCTGCTGAGCATGTTTATACACGTTCCGAAGGTGGGAAGGTGGGAAATTCCGTGTGAGTCATCACCATCAAACTAGCCTATATAAAGGAGCTTTTTTACCTGTGTTGTCAGTCCGGCCGGCCGGTCGCGGAGTCTAGCTGATGTTGAACACGAAGTTCCTATCGGGGCGAACTTGTTCACCTGATAGATAAAATTTTAGTAATTTCCTCTGAACTTAAAATATGTCGGAAGACCATTACTTCAAACAAAATGAGACGTTTCAGATGAATGGTACTGATATCTAAAGTGTTCACTCTTTTATCTCTACGTACAAATGTAGTTCCTAAGTCGTTCTCTATTCTATTCCCACCAACAAAACATTCAATACTCATTTCCCCTCCCCGATCTTTATCAATACTTATGATAATATCACAAGTTGTTCTGTTATCTGTTTTCATAGCATAATATCCAACCAAATCGTCAAACTCGTCTCCAGTAGCTAACTTTACACATCTAATGAGAACTGTACCATGTTGAAGTATTTTCATATTATCAGTCATCTGTGATTTACAGTCTGTAAAGTTAATCAGCTGCCTCATCACCGACACTTTTAAGACCCAGTTTCTTTAAAGTTGTGTCCCAAAATAATCTAACTGGAACTCCGCTAGCTGTATACGAGCAATAATTCTCCCCCTCGTTTATCCACCTTCTTAGTGTATTATCTGCCTTCATTATTGTATTAAGAGGACTAATTTTAAGATGAATTGGTATACCAAGAAGTGCAATGTATGGATTCGTAGGAGTAAGCCAACTACGAAAATCTAACAATTTATATTTGTTTACATTGCTATCAAAATAAATCACATTCGGAGTTCCTGGTGGTTCAGCAACACCTCCTGCAATTTCACTATCCAATATATCTAAGATGTTACGCGGCACATTATAAGGCATGAATTTCTGACTAGCCGAATCCCATGTCAGAGCAAAAGGAGTAGAATCATTCGAAGCCTTTGTGGCGTCAATTACAGTTTCATCAATGTCTTTAAGTTCGGAAAATTCTACAGCATGTTCGTGGGGTGGCGCCGCGGCATTGGCTAAAACGAAATATTTTTCGCGGTCTTTATAACGAAGGACGTAATCCTTATTATGATTAGCAGCCATCTTAGTATTATTGTTAACTTTAACATCACTCAGATCTTCAAGCTCAAGATTTTGCATACGAATTGTACCTAGACCGAAGCCACTTGGATCAGACATAATTATGTTATATACAGTGAAAATTAAAATAATACCTTGTAATATACAATACACAGTCATGGCTTCAGCTATAGGAATGACAGTTCTCGGTGCTGTATTAAATGCAACGGCATTCACAGGAGGAAATATTATCGGACAAAAGCTTTCCGGTAATGGTGACGCTCTTATTGAAGAGAAAGTTCGACATGATAAAGCATTAGAAAAATTTGAACATGATCGCAACGTCTGGTCAGAAAAAAGATTACTACAGGCTGACTGGGAAAGAGAAAATCAAGCAAAGGATGCGCATGCTGCGGCAGAATAAAGAGATACAGATGCAGAAATCCTGGAAGAAGCAGAAGCGGTGCAAAGCAAACTCTACGTCAAGTCCAGCGCAAGCGTTAGCGCAATTCTCAGATTATTATCAACCCAGCCCTGAGCAAAAGAAATATGAGATGATCTATATTGCTGGAGGATTAGTCGTGGGATGGTTTATGTTACACCGGTAGGGGGCTCCTTCGGAACGCTTCAGAACGACTACAGCAATTCAATACAAAAGCTAATTGGCCAGTTATTGAAATCGATCATGTTCCCATCCTGATCTGTTATCCAGATACGCATTGAATTCATGTAATCTCCCCCTTTTCTCAATGGCATAGAAATTGCTCCGTTTTTAAAATCGTAAGTAACCTTTTCACTTATTTCTCTCGTATCCCGGATGGGAAGTATTTGTAAACAGTTCGATACTTTCCCCTGTATGTATCCTCCGGAGGCACCCGAACCAAATGAAACATAATTTCCAGTAACATCGACTACATCTGAATGAACTATATATTTAGTGACTGTTAAGAAATCCACTTTCTTCGGACTCATAGTACTTTTATAACTGGGTTGTCCTCTGGCTTATCTGAAAAGCCAACGACGTTGGCGAAGCTACCTGTAGCATTGAAATAAACTTTAACATCTTTAGCCAAAGTTAGAAGAACGTGGTTTGTCGGCAGATGTTTTTCAAAATTAATTTTTTGCTTCAACCCGATTGCTTTGTTTAACGTATCGATATTGTAGTTACCTGGACGTATTGATTTAGTCTTCTTCGGTTGGTCACCTTCTTGATATTTTATTACATTATTCGTCGATGTTATGTTATGCCATGAATTATATAGTCCGCACTCTAGCAGTCTTATCTTCGTAAACTTTGTCGTGTCAATACAAGGGTAAAAATTAACAGTAACAGTTCACCTGTTTGCTTTCAATCCAAATGATCATCGTTGTACGTTGTATGTATATATTACTAAGTATAAATGTTCGATGAATATTATTATTACGAAGTATAAGGTTCTGCAGGAATAATATTTTTCTGTTCAAGAAGATCTTTGGTTGCAACCGCGGCAGCAGTCGCACCGCCTAATTTTGCCAATCGAGTCAAATTTGGACGACTTGGATCGCCAACCTCTATTTTCAGAAATTTGCTGGAGATCATAAGATATCCCATCGCAAGTCCTGCGATTACAATACCATCGTACATTGTGTTTACAACTGTTTTAATATCCATGATTGCTGACTAGTATATAAAATAAAAAATAAAAATAAAAAATATGGGGAGTTAATCCATCTCATACAATGTAGAGGAGCTGGGTCCCCCCTCTCCCTCCCCCTCCCCCCTCCCCCACCCCTGTCGGAACTGTTCCGGATGGAGCTGCTACGTGCTCTGTTTTTTTCGCTTTCTGTGGAGGATCTTTCCGGACGGAACAGGGGGTATGCCGAGCACGCCCCCAATATAGCCCTAATGCAGTCAATGAAACTCCCACAATTCCTAAAACAAGATAACATTTATTATACCAGCGTGAATTATTATCACACTGTTCTTTCATTGTAGGCGGTAGGCTTATACAGTTTGTCGCTACCGCATCATTCCCTCCCCCCTCTTCCCCCCTCCATTGCTTTTAGTTTCTTCTCCCTGTTTTGCCTGTTCCATTCCGCTAGTCGCTTCCCTGAAGCAACTCTCCCTGGATGCTTCGGCGGTAACGTCACTTTCTCTATGTTGCGCTGTGTCGGAGTCGGGAAGGTCGTCCCTGACGGAGTCGTTTGCGGTGTGGGGGTCGTCGGCGGGGCTTCTGACGGAGTCCCTGGCGGAGCCGTTTGCTGAGTCGGCGAAGTTGAATCCATTTATTTCAGGTACTATATTAAACCCGATTTTTTTAAAATTTAAATGTTTACCCGTAATTAAAACCGGTGGAAATTAGAGCAATCACGGGCCCCCACGTGTACGCTATCCGTCCTGATAATCGTTTTATTTCACTGTTTAGAATAAATCCTTTTTAAGATCAGTGGCATAGTTATCTCGATCATCGATTGGAACTACCTGACTTATTGCCGGGCTCCTAGATCTATGAAACTTTGAGTGATGGTATCACTTATAAGAGAACTGTATTTCGCTTCGTACATTTTGAAGGCTTTAACCACCGTTTCATCTTTCCATTTTTCTACGTCAGCAACTGTAATCTCCTTACCAAAAAATAACTTGCTTTGACCACTTGCGATGACACAGAGTATTTTTTCACGTTTTGTCTCTATTATGGATTGATTATTGTCCGAAGGCGCTGAAGGTGCCGAAGCCCCTTCCGTTCCGATAGGGGAACCGTTCCGGTAGGGCGCTGTCATTTGCCGCTGCCGATGACTTTATTAAATTCTCCATTGTTTGCAGTATGTTATCTATTCTTAGTAAAAAATAAAAATTCGTTTAAACCTGAATCCGAAATAAAGTATTAACATAGTCTGGAATGTTAGTACCCCTAACAGAACCGTACCGATAGGGATTCCGACAGGGATTCCGGGAAAATTCTCCTCCATTAAAATCTATCTGTATATAGAAACACGAATAATGAGTACAGACTTATTCCCAGTTGCTTTTCAATTGAATAAGACGAGCGTACCGACAGTACAGCATGCTGATACCCCCCCTTCCAAACCGAATGGGGAATAAAACCTATTCTCATGGACTTAGAAATATATGTAACGCCGACAGATAAATTTACTTTTCATCCACGGGATGTGTTCAAAGATAATGTAATCACTCATAGAACAGCAAAAGAAAGTAATGTCTGGCTGGGCAGCCCAAAGATGAAATGAACTGGGACCAGCAATTAAATTTCGCTGTATGGTGTAGCACTACTGGTTGTGGTATATCATTCGCCCATCTCTTCGATAAGAAATTTCCTCCGCAAATACGATCATTCTGCCGTTTCCATGTATACTTTACAATACGTCGTATCCTTCACGAAATGGGCGTTGCACTTCCAGACGATACCCCCACCTTCAAAGCGGGCGACAATCCGTACAATCTCGTCCAATATGAACTTCTATGTACAGAATTTGGAAATATAAGCCCAACGAAGTCCGACTTTCGATATCGAAAAGGTCAAAATAAAGGTCTTGGTTATGGTATGAATATTACACTAATCGTGGGCCTGTTCGACAGCCAAAAGCGATATACAACGGTCGGGACTTTTTCCTCTCCGCCGACAGTGGCGTTTTCTATACACATACAATTTTTGAAAGAAAAAAACATATACTGCCCGACAAAGACCGACCACACTACTATTTCTTTCGAAATGATGGATCGGAGGGACAATACAATAGTTTCATTCCTCTGACAGGAGACTCGGGACTAACAAAGGCCGGTCTCGCTCGCCTCAATGAAAGCCTTGAAGCCTACGTATATTGCATACTTGGCGCACAAGCGAATATTCGTAGTACCATAGTGGGCGATACTGGCAGTGCACAGCAAGTCCGAAAAGAATTCGGTGTTCTCCTCGAAGATGAAATTCGTAATACCGACAAAGTAATTAGTTATCGGCGATATCAAGACACAATAATGAATACTGGTGTCAAACTTGATATGGCAGTCTCACCAAATTTACTTCTCTTACCGTCTGAGATGGTCATTCTTTCGGGCCCGGCAATCTCGGGTTATAATAATGAATTGCAATACGCTACAGAATCTATGTCCTTCGGGGTGAATGGTGATATAAACACGGAAGTTCGAGAAAGTGCTGTACACGAGATGGAGGGGAGGGATCCTGTGAAGTGGCAGGACGAGCCCGGAGAGTCACCTCACAATGACACGACTCGGATTCGGTCCCCTCCCCTCCCCTCCCCGGAACGGGCAGCATCTACGACCAGCGTAGACCCTATTCACGAATATGGTAAAATTGGTTTGTTATCTTTAGCAATATTCATTACTATTGTAGGTACTGGAATAAAGTCACTAACTATATAGTTCATTCAGATGCTGTCGATGTGACTGGGTTTCATCTAACTCGAACCAGTAACTTAAAAGAACTAGAAGAGATTCATTAATTTACAGTATATAGATCCAGAGGAAATGTCAATATACGTAACCCCACCATTCAACATGATTATAACTGGACCGACATATTCTGGCAAAACAGAATTTATGTTGGACCTCCTCACCGGTCCGTACTTAAGGAAATTCGAATATGTGATATTCATTTGCCCAACATTCATGAATAATAAAGCGTATAATAGAAGATTCATTTCACCGATGATAATGTGTTTATATTTCCAGTCGGACTCGATGCAGTGGATGATACATTAACCTACGTGCATAAAGAATGGGCTGGAACGAACACTTTAATAATCCTCGATGACTGCGCCTCGTCCAAAGATATGAAGAAGCGCAGTAACGTTTTAGTCCAACTTGGTTTCAGCGCAAGGCACGACGGATTATCTGTCTGGGTTCTGACTCAACAATATACTAGTATTAGTAAACCATTTAGGGAAAACATACAGATGTTAGTACTATTTTACACACCGAACAAGATAGACAACAAAACTATTATAAAAGAATATGGAATGGAGGTGTCAGAACGGGAAGCCGTGGGTCTAATCAAGCAATTGAAAAGTAGGCCATTCAGTAAACTAGTATTTCGTTTACGGCATCCGTATAGTATGAGATTTATAGAGGGTCCGGTGGCCGCCGATTTTGGTACTATATAGATGCCCTCCGTACGACATAAAATTATTCGTATAATATAGCAATTATGGAAGCTGAAGCCGAAGGTGACAACACCGAAGGAACTCTTAGAGAATTATATTACAACCCGAAAACTGGTTTTGGAGGTGTACAAAAATTGTATGACGCAGCACGGGCCAGCGGACTCCACGTCACTAAGAAAGAGGTGCAGGAGTGGTTAAAAACTCAGCTAACCTATAATCTACATAAACCGGTACCTCGTTCTCATGGGGTGCCTTCCGGGGCGGCCGACGCGTTTTTGTAACATCGATAGACTCTCAATGGCAAGCGGATCTCGTGGAATTCCCTCCCCCGTTCGCAAAAGAGAATCATAACATTCGATACATGCTAACAGTAATCGATGTGCTCAGTAAATACGCATGGGCCAGGCCGATACAGTCAAAAACGGCTGATGATACGTTGCAGGCGCTACAAGACGTGATTAAGAAATCCGGGAGAAGGCCCGACAAACTTCAGACAGATGAGGGGCGGGAATTTACGAACCGAAAAATGCAGGGGTGGTTGGAGGAGGCGGGAATTCACTGGTTCCACACCTACAGTGACAAAAAAGCTAGCGTCGTTGAACGTTTTAATCGAACCCTCAAGACGATGATGTGGAAATACTTTACATATAAACAGACACGTTCCTGGCTCCCCATTCTACCACAACTTCTCGAGAATTACAATAACACCGTTCACGGAAGTATCAAAATGAAACCCAGGGACGTAACAGAGGAGAACGATTGGCAGGCATTTTATACACTATTCGGTCCTGAGTTGGCAGCCGGGGGAGTTGACCCTGAATTCAAGCCGGGAGAACGGGTTCGAATTACAAAATACAAGACCACTTTTAAGAAAGGATATTTACCAAATTGGACAGAGGAGATTTTCGTGGTTTCAAAAGTTGTGTACGCAGCTGGCTTGGGAACGCCGCCAGTTTACAAAATAAAAGATCTGAATGGAGAGGAAATACTCGGCACTTTCTACTCCGATGAACTTCAGAGCGCACCTTCAGAACGCGACGAGCTGTACAGAGTAGAACGAATTTTGAAGACGAAAAAAATTAGAGGAAAGAAATATTATCTGATAAAATGGAAAGGTTATCCAGAAAGTTTCAATAGTTGGAGTCGGAGGAAAATGTTATTAGTACTACGTAAGTACTTCGTAAGTTCCTGTGCTGGTACTTGTCAAGTACTAACGTAAATACTAACGTAAGTACTACGTAAGTACTAATGTAAGTATTTACGAAAGTTATTCAATAAGTACCATGGAAAAAGTCTTAATTTCTTGAAAGAAGAAAGTGTCAGTTTACCACCTCGCTTCCACCCACCTGGCCAAGTATTTATCATGTACTGTCGTAAGTAATGTTCACTTACTGCATCTTTTCGGCAGTATGTGGATGAGGTGGTACCTCAGTTCCTGAACATATTAAGTTTGCAAGATCTTCAAAGCGACTTCTCATGTTGCCACGGTCCGTTCTTTCGAGCGCCCCTTTTTCAGCTTTATCAATAAGTTCTGGCTGAAGTATAATGTACACAACTGACATGAACCATAGACAAGTAACTCCAAAGTCCACCTTTCATCATATCAAGTGCTCGTAAGTCAAACGGAGCATTATAAGCACACACTGTTTCACAAGCATTAAGAAGTTTGTGTAGGTTCTTGAGTGAGACTCGACGTTGTTCTAGTTGTTCTTGACCAGGTGGATAATAAGCTTTTTCAAGTTCCTCCTCCTCGAAACCGTCTATTAAAAATCCCTGGCTGCCGCTATCGCGTGCCGAAGGGCTGCCCCATGCAATTCCAAAGTCAAAAGCTTGTGGAAAATCTACTGGTCCGACTGTCTCTGTATCAATCGTTGGATTAAGTATATTCTTGAGAACTTCAGGCGTAAGGGGCTGACTAATTACCAAACATGGAAGCCTGTAGTCGTGGCAAATTTCTAAGAAAGTCTGTTTGAACTTGTTGTGAATCTCTTCTAGTTCTTCTAAGGCGGTACCGTTATTTCGTACGACCTGGCTCGAGTCAACACATTCCGCCTGCAATAATCCCAAGGCATATCTTTGAATATGATAATGAAACTGGGTAAATGGTCAAATGCTCTAGAAACAATCTTTTTTTCTTCCCACTCCGTGGAAACGCCCCGGATTCTAGAAAAAGTTAGATGTTGAATTATGGAAGAGTCACAAATAATGTAGCGTTCCGAAGGAGAGGCCCTCCCAGCCCGACATTGTAAACTAAGAGTATGTTCTATAAACTGATTCTGAAAATCGGCAATCGAAACGGGGGAGCGCCCATTATAAAAGTCGGCAATGTTGCTGGAAAAACTAGTGTCAAATTCTGGTACGTGATACACCTCCGGTCCCTCCGCCAAATTTATTGCATCGTAACTCTTACCACTTCCAGTTGGTCCATTTATGAATATGTATGACATTTTAGGATACTATATCATAGAAATTTTTTTAAATTTTTTTTATTAAGATATATACTATAAGACAATGACAATCCTTTCTATTTCAGATGCAATAAAAATACTTGAAACCGGAGAAAACATCAAAATTGATGATGGAGGCAAATTAGTATTTGGTGAATATGTAGATCCTTTCATATACGTAGACAGTGAGCTAGAAGTAGTTTTCAATATCGGACCTAAGTACGGTTCGGGAGGTGATCCAGCTACATGTGATGGGGTGTGTGTCAGTTGGCAACTGAGTCTTCAAAAGTTTACTGATTTAATAATATTCCGTACCCTAGGTGAAAGTTTCGATGCATCTACTGCTAAAAGTTATGCTCTAAGCCTGGCCGCTCACTCCAAGAATCCTATCGGAACCGTCACCGAAGGGAATCCTATCGGAACGACCTGCAGATTTTACAATCCATCTAAAGTGTATCAGAAGCGAGGGAGCGAGGCACAGCCGGGCATGAGGTATTTTAAATTTCAGTTTAAAAGAGGCGATTTCGCTACATGTATTGATATGGTTCAAGAAATTGACTGCGGTTTTAAAACAGTGAGTCCGTTACTACCAGTCCGAGAAAATCCTGCTATTGTACCTCGTAATATCCGAAAAGGTAGTAAGATAGAATTCTTAGCATTTAAACCGCGCTTAAGTAAGCGTGCTCTTTCTTTCACTGTTGAGAGATTAATATTTTGTGCTGCACCTAATAAACCAGAAATTCAAGATGCGGAAGAACTAGTCGACTTAGAAAGATTAGGCGAGATATATAAACAAATAAATGCTGCCAAAAATATTATAGTGGATTTTGATGACCTATCATAGAATAATTATTTTTTCTTTTTAAAAATTTTTAGGATAGTATATATCATAAAGATTATTATGGCCCGTCGATTACGTACAGCATTCAAGGGAGCAGTTTACGAAAAGAATTTCCTGAAGTCAAGCGAGTCAAGGATATCGGGGAGCTGGTGGATATTGAAGGTATGGTCAAAGGGGCCAAAGGGGCGGAACGAAAGATGTACTCTGTTTATACTGAAATGGAAGTCAAATTATCGGATCCGAAAACTGGTAATACACAAAATCGTACATTGCCTGTTAAATTAAAAGATACATACACAAAAGGGTCGGTAAGAGGATCGGGATTGGATGTGGGGCAACAATTAATAGATCGCTACGATCGTATGCTTGATACAATTGAAAATGTTGAGGGTTCTGGTCTCGTTCTCGAGGAGATACTTAATTTTGAAGTAATTCTAGTAGAAGTTTTACTCGGGGCTGGGGCTCCTACGGGAACGGAACGAGTCCAACTTCCCGGATGGTTAAAAAATAAGCATTGTGTTAGCGATCTTATTCTACCGGTGGGGGCTGAGAACTGTTTTCAATACGCCATCGTAGCAAGTTTAAAGTTGGCCGACCCCGAGTTTCGTGAAAAGAAATGTGGTCAGGTAAGGAGAAAATGGAATACGTACGCCCCATTTATTGCTGACTACTGTTGGGAAGGTATTCCCTTTCCTACGCCCACCGATCTGACTGTATTCAGGCGCTTCGAGCAGCAAAATCCAGGCATCAAACTTCAAGTATTTCAGATCTATGAAAATGATCCCGCTCCCCCGTCCGACATAACTGTGTTATATAGTGCCCCGGCGGAGCCCCTGACGGAACCGTTCCGATAAGGGAAGGTGAAGCCCGTTCGAAGGCGGAGCCCGTTCCGAAGGCGGAGCCCGTTCCGAAGGTGATAGGAATCAAATAGCAAATATCTTACTGATAGTTGGCGAAGACGGCGGCCGTTCTCACTTCGTACCAATTACTGCGGAAAATCGCCTTCGTAATTCTCGTACTAATCGAAAGAATGAGCGCAGACGGAAGTGTATTTGCCGGTTTGTAAAAGAGGTTTTAAGTCAACAGAAGAATTAGAAAAACATCAGGTATACTGTGGAACAGACACTGCCCAGCCAGATTTTCCTAAGGAAGTGTGTCAATTTGAAGGACTCGGAAGAAGGTTCCTTCTCCCTACGTCGTCATATGCAGATACTGAGGCAATTATTGAGAAGGGGACCGGCCGACACATTCCAATTTGTCTTTCGTATGTTATGGTGGAACGGGGCCCGGGCCGACCCACTGTTTATGGTAAAAGAACATTCACAGGTCTCTCCTGTGTTACAGACTTTCTAAAGGATATGAAAGAACGGGCCGAGTATTATTCTAAATCGTATTATTGGAAAATAATACCGATGAGGGATCCTTCTAATTACCGGCGCGACGGATGTGATCCAGTCTGTATTGCATGTGGAGAGCCGGCAGGATACCGAGTAGTGAAGGAGGGGGCGACTTTTATTGCGAAGGATGTCGACCGTCAAGAACCATTCCTATCTACTTTCACAACCTCAAGGGATACGATGGTTCTTTTATTTCAGGCGCTTCGAGCAGCAAAATCCAGGCATCAAACTTCAAGTATTTCAGATCTATGAAAATGATCCCGCTCCCCCGTCCGACATAACTGTGTTATATAGTGCCCTGGCGGAGCCCCTGACGGAACCGTTCCGATAAGGGAAGGTGAAGCCCGTTCCGAAGGCGGAGCCCGTTCCGAAGGCGGAGCCCGTTCCGAAGGTGATAGGAATCAAATAGCAAATATCTTACTGATAGTTGGCGAAGACGGCGGCCGTTCTCACTTCGTACCAATTACTGCGGAAAATCGCCTTCGTAATTCTCGTACTAATCGAAAGAATGAGCGCAGACGGAAGTGTATTTGCCCGGTTTGTAAAAGAGGTTTAAGTCAACAGAAGAATTAGAAAAACATCAGGTATACTGTGGAACAGACACTGCCCAGCCAGATTTTCCTAAGGAAGTGTGTCAATTTGAAGGACATCGGAAGAAGGTTCCTTCTCCCTACGTCGTATATGCAGATACTGAGGCAATTATTGAGAAGGGGACCGGCCGACACATTCCAATTTGTCTTTCGTATGTTATGGTGGAACGGGGCCCGGGCCGACCCACTGTTTATGGTAAAAGAACATTCACAGGTCTCTCCTGTGTTACAGACTTTCTAAAGGATATGAAAGAACGGGCCGAGTATTATTCTAAATCGTATTATTGGAAAATAATACCGATGAGGGATCCTTCTAATTACCGGCGCGACGGATGTGATCCAGTCTGTATTGCATGTGGAGAGCCGGCAGGATACCGAGTAGTGAAGGAGGGGGCGACTTTTTATTGCGAAGGATGTCGACCGTCAAGAACCATTCCTATCTACTTTCACAACCTCAAGGGATACGATGGTTCTTTTATTTTGAAAGAATTACATGAAATCGACGCCGGAGGGGGACCAGAGCCTAAAATTATAGCTAAGACGAGCAATGGAGGAATTATGGGTCTCTCGAAAACATTTATTTTTCACGCCTCAATTGTTGTTGCGGAGGGAAGAGGGAGATAAAGAGACGTTTCTTTTCTATAAAGTTTATGGACAGTGCTCAGTTGATGATGGGGTCATTGGCGAAGTTGGCAAAGACTGTGCCGGACCACGGATGGACGACAGTACCACTTACGTACCCGGACATTCAAAGGGCGAAAGGTTTCTTCCCCTACGAATATTTAGACTCGGTTGACAGACTGGGAGAGAACCAGCTCCCGGAGAGGGGGGAATTTTATAGCGAATTGACGGAAGAGGGGATTTCAGAGTCTGATTATGAACATGCTTTGCGAGTATGGGACGAAGTTGGATGTAAGACGATTCGTGATTATATGGAATTCTATTGTGAGACTGACGTTCTACTTCTTGCAAATATATTTGAAAATTTTCGTGACACATGTTTAGAAGCATATAAGTTAGATCCAGCCCACTATATGTCAGCCCCCGGCTTGACATGGGATGCTATGTTACTTTACACGGGTAATAAATTTGGGCTCATTCAAGATGCTGAGCAGATGACTTTCGTACAGAGGGGGATTCGAGGCGGTATCAGCCAGTGTAATATTCATTATTTACAGACAAATCATCCGGCTTACGCTGGCCCCGCCGGCGGGAATACTTACGTTAGTTACGATCCAGAGAAGCCGGTGACCGAAATAAAATATCTCGATGCAAACAATCTCTACGGCTGGGCAATGAGTCAGGCAATGCCTACGGGCGGACTTCATTGGATGACGATGGAAGAGTGGGACGAATGGGCCTCCGGCGGGGCCGAGGCGGAGCGGGGGGCGGAACGGGGGGCGGAGCCGGCGGAGCGTGGGGACCTGGTTCCACCTTTCCACCAAGTTTTCTAGAAGTAGACTTAGAATACCCAGCCGAATTACATGAAGAACACAGCGATTTGCCATTAGCACGCATCACTATGAATTTCCGAGGCAGGGCGGTCGACTGATTACAAGTGTGTTGGATAGAGAGTCCTATGTCTTACACTACAAGTTGCTGGAATTCTATCTTCGGATGGGAATGAGATTGAAAAAGATTTATCGGGTGCTTGCTTTCGATGAGGCTCCATGTCTCGCGAAATATATAGACTTTAACACTAAAATGAGGGCAAAGGGGAGGACAGATTTCGAAAAGAATTTCTATAAGCTGATGAATAATGCAATGTTCGGTAAGACAATAGAAGACGTTCGAAAGTACAGAGACTTTAAATTTGTTTCGGACTGGAACGGCACGGATAGTGGACGTAAAAAGATTCAGAAGTATAATCCAAAGATGAAACATATAACTTTCATAACTTCCGAAGAGGATGGTGATTCCTGCGACAGTGCCCTACTGGAACTGAAAACGGATGAGCATAGATATGTAAAACCAGTTTTCATCGGCGCCGCAGTACTGGAACTTTCTAAGCTGCTTATGTATGAGTCGCATTACAATTACTTTCGGGTCAAGTTCCCTGGAATACGATTAGCCTACATGGATACTGACAGTTTTGTTTACAGTGTGCCGATCCCGAACGCCTCCCGGACGGCTCACGCGTCAGCACTTTCAATGATATAGTTCGGGAAGATGTGGAAAAGAATGGTGAGAAGTCTATATATGATACTAGTGGGATGAGCGGACCCATGGTAGCCCCCGATTTCCGAAGATTATAAAAAAGTGATAGGTAAATTTAAAGATGAGTTGAATGGTGAACCTATTCTTGATTTTGTCGGCATACGCTCGAAAGTGTATGCTTTTCGAACTCCAACTTCAGAGACGAAAAAAAATAAAGGGGTGAAAGATGTTTGTGTTAGAAAACATTTGAACTTTGAAGATTATAAAGATCTGTTTGAAACTGGGAAGAAGCCGGAGCCGGCACAGTTTGTACAGTTTGTACGGAAAAAGGCTGGAGAAATCCGTAGTGAAAAGCGCAGTAAAATCATGATGGCGCCAAATGATATCAAACGTGTGCAGTTATACAATCCAGACACGGGCGAATGGCTGGCAGAAACATGGCCGATAGGACGGACGACGGGTCATGGTTATGGTTAATATTGTAAAGACATTAATCTACTATTTTCAACAGTGACCTGGGCATCACTGATAACATAAATGTGGGCAAATATATTATCATTGTGAGCGTCATCGCCACCCCACTCGGTATCTTTCTTCAGGATCTCAAGTTGAATTCCGTCCTTTGTGTTCATTACTTTAAGACCATTTCCATGAAACTCAATATCTTTAAAACTACGCAGATCGATAAACAGACAGAATTTATTCTTCAAATAATCGACCTCATCTATATCAATTTCACACCAATCTTTATCTTCAGCAAAATACCGTCGCACCTCTCGCCAAAATTGTCTTGGTATCATCTTCTGAGCGTACACTTTATTTGCAATGCCTTCGATTGATACAGACACAGATTCAATGGAGGGGTTAAAGAAAAGTTCACTGTTCAGTTCTGCCTGATTCTGATTTTTAGTGAAGAGTATAGCGATACCTCTAATGCTACGTCGTGGTACATTTATATTTTCATTGATAACCGTGTCCGATTCTTTGAATGGGATTGTTCTAAAATAATGTATATGCTCGTAAAGGTAACTTTTTCCACCGTTGTAATAACCAGCAGTTGACCTCGCGAGATTGAGGTCAGAAATTGTTTCGTATTCCATTTGAATGTTTTTAATTTATAATTGGTTGTAACAACCTGATTACTGACAAGTAATTGGGGGGCGGGTGCTAACGTAATTTCCCATTCAATATGACTCCCTAACGCTTTTGGATATGCAACTCCATGACCTGTTATTAGGGGATGAGTAAGACGAATAGCATATTTTGTTCTATATGTGTTGAGAAGTAAAATATCACCCACGACGGCAGCATCTGCATCTTTCGCAACACTTCTCAATTTTCTTAGATTTTCGTTCTGAATTCCGTACAGTGTCATGTTAGTTCTCTCCTTTTTATGTTTGAAGAGATCTCGATAACATTCAATAAGGTTATATTTATTCAAATCGAAAAGTGTCTGACCCTCAAATGTGAGTTTCATACGCTCCACCAAATTTTTTGCAACATTTTGTACTACTCGGTTATATTCATCTCCCATTACTTCGAGATCAAAAACCAGGTCGAAAGTATCTGGAACTAAGAGTACTCCGCTTTCTAACTTCGGACATCGTATGATAAGTGTCTGGCCTGGATCTGCCTCACTTGGATTATGAGCAATCACATGATGAGTTCTTTCTGACTTCGTTCCATTCGGTATTCGGTTGGTGAAAGTCGGTGATAATGTTCTATCGTACCCCATTTTTCGTGTAATGTATATAGTAGAAGAAAAAAAGAAATTACATGTTAAAAAGAAAATTAAGTTTCACTTTGTGTATATAATGACTTAGAAGAAAAAATCACATCTTTACATAAATATTTCCGTCTGACTGAAAGATAAATCGATTGCCTGTGTCGCGAATCAATCGAAGAACCCAATATTCTTGGAGATGATGAGCCTCTTGGTCATCCTCAGTATCCTGGAATACAGCTATGAATTCTAGTCGCTTAAAGAAGTTAGTCTTCTGACATTCCTTAATGAAAGCTAATATGTTATGATATAGATTATCATCTTTGAGTCGGACACCTGGATTTGCTCGAAGTATATGTCGATTTACTCGTCGGAGTTTGCACCATTCCAATTCGACAGAGAAACCAAACAGGTCTTTATTTTTAGAAAGAAACTTTGCAATATTCTTTTCACCAAACATGTTGATGCCGTAGGGAGTGTGATATATTAATACATAATTTTATTTATAATGACTAATGTTAAACCAGTTAAAAATATCCATAGCTGTTCTCCAACAAATCCGACCACCGATCCTGCTGTTTTTAATAGAAAACTGACAAGGGAGCCGATTAAACCTGGTATTGCAGCAGCACTTTTTGCGGCCAAGGTTTTTAACCATTCGCCAAATTGCTTTACAATTTCTTTCGCTTTTGTATATACTTTGGGCGGACCTGAACCAGACCCGCCAGTTCCTGCTCCTCCTCCCCCTGCTCCCGCTCCTCCCCCTCCTCCTCTAGTTACAGCCAGGGCAATTGTTGATATTGTCATTCCAAGGGCAGTCAGTATTGCAGCGATTGTAATACCATTTCGTTTAAATAACTCAGTCAGCTTCAGTCTCAGTGATAATTCTGGATCAGAAATTACATCACGAAGAGACCTAGTCGTAGCCAGACTTTCATGTGCCCCACTGATCATATCATGTTGTACTTCAATTCGATCATCAATTTTAGCTAGTCTTGTTCTGAGTTCGGGTGTAAGTTCTGTCTGCTCTAACAGATTTTCTCTTTCACTGTAAAGCTCATCAAGACGCATATTTGCTATCTTTAATTCATCAACAAAAGCTCTATATTCTGGGTTTAGATTGTTCCATTGTTCGATTTTATTTTCAAAAGCTTGTATTTTGTGTGCATTACCAGAAGCATCTCTTGCCGTAACTCTGTCAGTTTATCTTTGTATATACCCATGTCTTCTGGCGACATCTTCTCAGCCGGTATTTTATCGGTTATCACATCTTCAGAATGCAATTCACGACTCACATTTTCGGGCTCTGCTCTAGAGCGGCCCCCTAATACTTCTCTAATAAATTCATGTCCTCCTTTTTCTCTCATTAATGTGGTGAGCTTATAAAATCCACCTCCTCTATCTTTAGACAGCTTGAGGTTTTTATAATACAGCTTTCCATCCCTAACCTCAGATTCCATAGACAATACACTTAATGCATCCGGATCAGTAATTTTATTCTCCTTTAAGAATTTTTTAACCATTCTTAATTTTTCATCTGCTCTAAGTTCAGTCAAACGATCGACCTGCGGGCTCCGCGCGCTTGAGCTAGCAAGGAAAGGATCAGCTTCTGCAAGGGCATTATCATCGTCTATGAAGTATGTTTCAGCAGTAGCGTCATCATCATCATTCAAATTTGCATCATCGAAATCCTGGATGGTATATCTTCTCCTCCTTCTGCCATATTGTATTTCTATATTACTACAATTATTTTTATCATCCCTTACATATACAGTAAAAAAAAATGCACATCTCAGTTGTTGAAAGCGTTGAACAATTGGCTGATTACATAGAAAGAACAAGTGCTGCATATCGACGAAGTTATAAATTAATGGGTCGAATTGATATGGCTCTCAATATTACTAAGGGAATTCTTGTAAGCTCTGCTGTAATAGCAGCAATTCCAACAGTTCCAGTTCTTTTAGCCTTAACTCCTATACCAGGTGTTGTTATTGATGTGATACAAGGGAAAACTGGTGTAGCAAAGAGACGAGAGAAATATAAACATTATTATGTTCAATATAAACAGCTGCTTACACAAATACAAGAAAAAGCTGCAACCCTTCGGAACGAGGAGGCTCCGGGGTCAGAACTTATTCAGAACATATTTCATCAGGCGCTAGAAATTCAAAAACAAGAAGGATTTAGTCCACCTCTGGAAAGATACCTAAGACATTATGGATTAAATGGATATGAAATTTAGTTCGCCCCGATAGGAACTCCGAGTTCAACATCAGCTAGACTCCGCGACCGGCCGGCCGGACTGACAACACAGGTAAAAAAAAAGCTCCTTTATATAGGGTGATGACTCACACGGAATTTCCCACCTTCCCACCTTCGGAACGTGTATAAACATGCTCAGCAGGCCCGCTTAGTTCAGGACAATGCACTGCTGCGCAAGCTGCTGCGCCAAACCGCTGTTGCGCATGCGTGAGTTCGTATATAGGTCAGGGTTATACTTTAGTTACATGGATGGTTAATTTTTCCTTCGCTTCATGTAGATAAATGAATAAAATGGGTGTAAAAATTCTTACTTCATCCCAGTTGTCCACGCTTACTTTACTACTTTCATTAAAACCAAACAAGGAAACAGTTGAACACTACATGTATGTAAGTGTCATTTGTGCCGGAATTTCTTGTTATGTACGTTTCTTCACACACAGGTGCAAACCATCCTCAGCTTGTAGAACTACCCCTAAAATTGGTTTGACAGGTTTTTGATCATCAAGCGAAAATTCAAAGTGGTGCAGCAGTACGGAGAGGACTATCTTCATCTCGCTCATGGCAAAATTCTGGCCGATGCAGTTCCTGTTGGAAAAACAGCACAAAATTGCACTATTGAGTGGAAGCAAGATTTCCCGAGGCAGCCTGGCATAGTTTTGATCATCACTTCTTAGTTGGTTAACCACATGTCTATATATTATCTTTCTTTCATGACTTTGACTATGTTATGTGTACTGGTACTTCATCATGTACTGTTCTGCGTTCGGTCTATGCTATAACTGTAATACAACTTTTGACTTATGGTTTTTGGATAACAGATTGGTATCAGATTGCTCTTAATATAATCAGTAATGCTGGTTGTAAACTATAAATGTGTCTCGCAAGTCTAGTTAGAATACATCCGGTGCTTTTCATGAGAAATGATTGTTATGCATACACATAAAAAGCATTGTTGGCCTTTTCATCAACTGGGATGGCAGGCCATTGAAGAACCTGACAAGAGCATAAGAGCGGAGGGTTTTCCCTGTACCAGTGGTCTATGAAATCATGATACACATGAAGGGGAATACTCTTTAAAAACTTTGACAAGAAAAACCTTGGATTGTGGTTTAACGAAGCAAAGACATTCATCTTCATATTGCCTACACATTTCCTGAATCCTGCCCAACAAGTTGTAGGTCATCGGAATATCAAGTTTTTTGAAAAAATGTTTGACGTAGCCTGAAAATACTTATTCACAAGTATTTTGATACCCGCATTTAAGTGATAACGTTAAAACTTTGATACAATGAAGTCAAATTTATCCATACAATCACTCTTTCCTGAAAGTATTCCCTGTCCCGAAAACTGCCAGTGAATCCCGGAACTAACCCATAGCAACCCCGGGAATAAAAAGTAATCATTTTCGACCAAATTGAATTTTGTAGATTTATTCTGTTGAGCTCATAACGTCTTCAAAAATGTTGGAAACAAGTTTGTTGTAAACTCCTTCGGATGGTAAGATTTATCTTTGTATTTCAAACATCCATAAAAACATTATTGATAGTATAAGGACATCATAATCAAATAAACACGCATGCGGGGAAGATCGTTTGATCGGCAAGTTCGTCTCGCTTGAACACCCACGGTGAAAAGGTGAGATATCTTTCATTGAATTCAACCTGGTCACTGAAAATATAACCCCCATCCATACCCCCTCCCCAGGAGAAAAGGGCACTAACATGCCTATCGGCATCAACCTACCTTGGTCCAGCGGAAAATGGCACATAGGCGAAGGGTGACCTCTGTTCTGCGTTCTCTTGTCGAAATCTAAACGGATCGTACACTTCTGGGTCTTTCCACACGTGAACGTTTCGATGTAAAGCGAATATGTTTATCCAGATCGATATGCCTATTTAAAGAGACAGACAAAACTATGCTACTATGGTATTGAGAAAATACTACATGGAAGATGACCAAAGTGAATGAGAAAGTATGAACAATATCTCGAATACATATGAATATACATTTTTTCACGTGCGCATTAGTTATGTCAGGTTTTTTGGTTGTACACATCACGAATGCTTGTCATCCGGGTTTCACGCACTCAAAGCAATCATCAGACAAACAATCTGTAAAAAAAAATCAGTTCCTTGATAGCTAGCGTCTATAAAACTCAAGTAACAGGCACGTACATAATGTATGCAAACGTATTTTTTTCCATTTTTATACTACTTTAAGATTCTGCACTCCTCCAGGAAAGCATGCAAGTATGGTGCGCTCTCTCTCTCTCTCTCTCTCTCTCTCTCTCTCTCTCTCTCTCTCACACACACACACACACACACTGACACACATGTGGATACTAACCAATTGGAAATACTCTTCCATCTGGCAACTCCAGTGTTTTCGTTAGTTTCCTACAAATTTCGGGTACTGCTGGTGTTATGCGCAAACTTTCTTTGAGACATATTGTCAGGTACGATAAACTGTTCAGGTCCTCCCTTACAGAAAAATAACGGAACAATCAATGAAGATGGACGGTGAGCTCGCTGAAGATCACGTACGACTTTGTTGAAACGATGGGCTGCAGCCTTAATCTGTATTGAACCCTCAAGGATATCAATGTGAGATTGTCGATCTCTGATATACCTTTTACCAAAAATAGGGCCAACGTCCCTGAAGCTACTACAGACATGGATACAAAATAAAGTATTTCCTGACGTATGAAGTTATCTCACTAATGGACCTGTATACCAAATATCAAAGCTGTCTGACCAGCGCTTTTGAAAGAAAAACAAGCGACCTAACAACCGATAGACCTCCCGCTGTGTTCTGTAGAAAACAACTTTTTTGACATGTGTTGATGAAGAAGCTGGATATATTTGATTGCTCATTTCAGGATGGCCTGACCAAAAGGCAAAATTAGCTGCAAAAATACAAAATTGAAGAAATTCATCATAATTGCAATATATCACATTAAGATAAACCATAGGAAGCTGTATACCAACTATCTAAGCTATCAGATGAGTAACTTTTGAGAAAAGATTTTGACTAAAAATGGTAAAATTGACCCAAAAATACAAAATTGAAGGTTTCATCACAATTTCAATATATCGCACTAAGATAACCCCAAGGAACCTGTATACCAAATATCAAAGGTATCAGACAAGTAGTTTTTGAGAAACAAATTTTTTGACTAAAATGGCAAAAATTGCCCCAAAAGTACAAACTTATAGCTTTCATCATAATTTGAATGTATCACATTTTGATCATCCCTTTGAAGCTGCATACCAAATATCAAAATTGTAAGACAAATGATTTTTGTGAAAAAAATTTCAACCAAAAACAATTTGACTAAAAATGACAAAAATTGCCTTAAAATACAAATTTGCATATTTATACACAATTTGAACAAATCTGATATAGGTTATCCCTAGGGACCTATAACCCAAATATCAAAGCTGTATGACCAGCAGTTGTGAAGAAGACGATTTTAAAAGATTTTTTACCAAAAATGACAATAACTGCCTTAAAAATACAAATTTGCATATTTCATCACAATTTGAACGAATCCAAGTAAAGTCATGTATAGCAACCTGTATACCAAATATCAAAGCTGTCTAACCAGCGGTTATGAAGAAGAACACTTTTTTACTAAATGGCTTTTATGAGCTAATTTGCATATTTTCAACAATATCAAAAACAGAAAAGAGAGAGTTTGTCATAATCATATTTTGCATCTACATAACAAATATCACATCTGTAAGTATTGTGGTTCTCAAAATATTTGAGTGGACAGACATCCTCACAAACTGACATACATATAAAAACAGTAATATGGATATAAAACCATACGCCTCTTCCAAAGATCCATATATATTTTTGAGACAAATTAAACATTTGTGAAATCACATCGAAACAATGTTTCTAGGGTAATATGTAAGCAACAAGCAAATGGACAAACCATTCAACATCAATGCTTCCTTTCTTGAGAAAGAACTCGTCTATTTCTTGCTGGCACTTCCTCTGATGTTCTGGGTGTTTAGCCAGGTTGTATAGACACCATGATATGCCGCTAGCCGTGGTGTCGTGCCCTGCGAACATAAATGTGTCTACTTCATCCTGGATTTCCTCATCCGTCAGACCCTTGCCGTCTTCGTCCTGTCATTCGTAGAGGTAGTATAAATGGACTTTCAAGGCAGCGAAGTCATAGTGAAGTTTAGTTTACATTTTTGCAAGTTACTTATTCGCTTTCAACACTTGCTTAATATGGACACTGTGATCAAGCTATAGGGTTCGTTGATCATCGACCATTTTCCACAGTATATGCACTCATTATCCCATGATATTTTCGGGGGTTGGTGCTCTTCCTCTGTTGGCCTGTCTTTCAGCGGTAAATATACCGGTGTGGTTTTGGTTATCGAGTTAGGATGAAATAAATTATAATTAAGCAAAACAGATTTTAAGTTTTGTTTTCCGTAATCTGTACAAGTATTATCTACTCACCGATCATTAATTAATCTTAAGCAATTAAAGATAATTTTGACATGACTATTATGCGATACGATAACAGTAATATATTTGCTCACCTTAGCAGAAAGCAGGATGTCCAGAAAGTCCACATATCTTTTGTCGTTGACCTTGCCTGTTGCCCTTTCGACTTCTAGGGCTGCTTTTCTCTCTTTGATAACATTTCGCGAATAGTTGTGCAAGCATTCCAAAGAACGTCGATACTTCCTACCATTGGCTGTGAGGTTGTAGTATATGAAATCGTTGTAATGCAGAACGTTAAAATATCTCTTCACAATAAGCTCTGAAACTTCATAAACTGACGTCACATACGGGTTGAATTCTCTGTAAATGAGAATGAACACCGGGCGCATAACAAACTAAGAAGCATATCCCTACAACTTTTACATGCCTATGGCATATTTCCCATGTGAACTCCTCCATTGTGGAGGTTAGAATAATTAGCGAGAACATTCCATTTTTCACAGAGACGGTAAAACAAACGATCGCAAAACCTTAGAAGATGTTACAGAGGGGCATGAAATAACAATATAAATTGTAAGTGATTCATCAGTTGTTTACTTGGATGACCATTCCGGGTATTTCGGCATTATTGAATTTAGATTTTTCTGGTTCACGAGCAGTGTTGTTGAGGCACCACCTCCACATGACGTTAAGGTGAAGTACTACAAATAACGTCAAAATTAAGTTGTGGTGTCATTTTTTGAAACTTCGCACAAATATTCTTGGAAGCTGTGCAAGTGCAAAAATGAAATAAAAAATGGGGGTCACCACGCTCGTTTCCATGGAAACGGACGTTAAAATGGCGTCGTTAGAAATAAATAAAAATGATATCATTCACTTTAACTAAAGCAAGCAATTATGAAAACCTTAGCAAATGAGTTAATTTAATAAATACCAAGACTTATCATCAGTATCCATCGAATGTATAGTTTTCATGATGTTTGTAAATAAATTTTTACATAAGTATCGATTACAAAATGACGATATCGAAATTATATCACTACATAATTTTCGAACTTTCTTCCTGTCGCTCTGAATGGTGACATTTTGACCATACTTGGCGAATAAAATCCTGACATAATACCATTTAGTTTACACTTTTAATAAAAGGGTGTCACCACGCTACTTTTTACAATATCTCAAGGCGAATGGGTAATATGCGCCTATAAATGGGAGAGAAATGTTAATTTTTCGCTCATATTGAATAAAAACCAGCTTCCTAGGGGGTCAAAATATGACAAGGTTATAGGTCACATGTATTTCTAAGAGACTGGGTCAAAAAATGTGGTAAAAGTGCAATTTCAACAATGACAGGTGATGTTGAATACATGCGCAACAAAATAACCCATTTGCGGCTGGCTGGACTTAAATCTGCGCAGAAACGTTCTAAAGCGTGTGCGCGTCCGAATTCGTCGCCCTTCACCTTAAGCATGTACAGGAACATTTTGTTGTGTTAATGATTCACTTGTATGATTTTCGGAAAATCTTTCATGCTAAAAGTTGTCTTGCAACATCTATCTTGCCCCTATCAACCACCCTTTAACGACATCAAATTGTTTGGTTACACTACACAAAGTATCCTTTCGTAAACATTTTATCCAATATACTACCCCAAGAATTACTCAAAAGAGAGCACCGCAGAAAATAGATCATGGTGTACTGCCAGAGGTACTCAGTGTGCGTTCAATGAAGAAAAGGGAAATACCCCTCCCCTCTAAACTATTACAGTTATGCTCAACGGAAAGTAGACGATGAGATTAAATGATACCTTACTCAATAACTAATTTACATCAGACACTTTATTTCTAAAACTACACTAGTACCTCACAATATTGCTTGCGAGCGGCAAGTTCTCAAAGACAAGAATAACAAATACCAGACCTAAATGATTCCTTAACATAACAGTCGCTTGCCTGCTTCTCTGCCGACATGAGTGCCTTATCTCTTTCCACTGGTTTATTGCCGTAATCTTATACCACATACTAATTACACAGCGACAAAAAGACAACTGTAAGTTGGCTGAAGCATGAAGTAACATATGTGCCTCTCAAAGAGATATATAAAAGGCAAATAATGAAACATCTTCATCATTCATGAATCAAACGTTTTGTCTGAAAAGCTCTTGCAAAGATATCTTGAGACAGACAATAATTATATGGTTTCTCTGGTTTGGCGAGTAAATCTTGTAGAGGATTATACAAATCTGTAATTGACCCTCATCAATTTGAGCCATTGAATAACAGATAGACAAAGTCTCATTTGATTGGATATAATAAACACAAAACGTTTAAACATCCCAATCAAATGTACTTGGAAGAGTATGCATGAGAATAGTTGCACCACTGTTTGACTGCTAGAAGAGATACACAGAACAGTGGACACATAGACAGTATTTCACATTAATCATCAGTAGCTTAGGTAATTGTAAAGTTGGCGATATGGTACATAGCTAGAGACCCCCATGCGTGATAACATTGCCAAATTAAGTCAGTTTTATCCAAATGTTTTTGTCCACACTTATCTTCACTCTAGCACAAATTACAGAGTGGCAGTTGATTGTAACATTTTCACCACCATGGTTTGGCAAAATACCCATTGTTATCAATCGTAAGTGTGGACCTGTTTTACAAAGAATTAGGGGGGTTAGGTCGAGGCATTTTCATACAAAGAATTAGGGGTAATCTGTTTTAAGGCATTTTAGTGTCAAAGAAAATGAAAATTGGCAAAAGCAGAAGTCATGATTTTAAAGATTGAAAAATCCAATCTACTTGACACTTACTGAGCAGTGTCTCAACAATGTCGGCCGGTCTACCCCGGGGATGACGTTCATTTCAGCAAGAACTACAGTTGTCTTTTTGTCGCTGTGTAATTAGTATGGTGGTATAAGATTACGGCAATAAACCAGTGGAAAGAGATAAGGCACTCATGTCGGCAGAGAAGCAGGCAAGCGACTGTTATGTTAAGGAATCATTTAGGTCTGGTATTTGTTATTCTTGTCTTTGAGAACTTGCCGCTCGCAAGCAATATTGTGAGGTACTAGTGTAGTTTTAGAAATAAAGTGTCTGATGTAAATTAGTAATTGAGTAAGGTATCATTTAATCTCATCGTCTACTTTCCGTTGAGCATAACTGTAAAAGGAGTTTGTAAACAAGTATGTGAGGTGAGGATTATGTACAGCAATGAGGCATTCATATTGTGTTTTGATATCTACAAATTTCTACGATTACAGCGAGGTCCAGTCAAACTCACATCCAAAACGTGGACGGGACACATCATTAATAAAGCAGCCATGAAAATTTGCTTTCTTTCTGTATGTTAAACAGCCATTAAAGTAACATATCTGCTGACAGTCATTACTGATGCATGTTATCCCAAAGGATAAGGCTTGCCCCTATTACTCCCAAATCCACTCGGCCTCGCCAGTACCGTGTCTGGTGCACACATACATGTATTCAGCGTGGTCAAAGTAAGATTATTTCATAACACAAACAACACAATCTCATTAAATCGATGTCGTCTCATTTGACTTGTAGACAGGCGACCTTTAATTCGATAACTTATGCTCTCTTAATAAGGAATGCCGTCACTATTTATGACCTCCAGAGCACCCCAGAGCACCCACTGCAGACGCAATTTATGGCATTTTCAGTTGTTTGTATTAGATAGTACATTGTCAGTCACACGCACACAGACACAGACACAGACATATATATATATATATATATAATATATATATATATATATATATATATATATATATATATGTTACACTGTAGACTGAAAGATCCGTCGCTCGAAGACGCTCTCTGCGCTCCCTTATGAGGAGGGGAGCGTAACGCAAATACGCAAGTTGAACAAACAAAATTTATTTACGGTTTTGTCTGGCACTGGCTATCCAAACTGAATATACACTTCATCAATGAATGTAACGTCATCAATCTGATCTGCTGAGATATTTCTATTGAACCTTGGTCACAGAGACCGGACCATTTAGTCTGAAATAGAATGACGTAAAATCATCATAGTTTGTAATATTTCATGTCATATATGAGCTATTTTGATAAAAATGGTGTAATGAGTTTTCAGAATAACCTTTAATCTTATTAGTGAATACGAGTCTGTCGATTTGTTTTCAGGATGTGGAGATTGAAAGGCCAATCAGGTATTGTGTCAGCTATGTTAGTGTGTCGTCTTTTTGCGCCTAAATACTACAGTGCTGACAACGGATTACAGCGGACTACTGCCTTCCCACAGGCGCAATGTGGACTGGGAAATTTTAATAGTGTAAAGTTTATGCTATGTTCCGACGTTCTGATATGTAGACTATCCTAACAGGCTATAGTCTACGTATCAGAACGTAAGAACTTAGCATCAAGTCAGAACCATTAAAATTACTCCAGTCCACATCGCGTCTGTGTTCCTTCCTCAAGTAAGGCTGTTATTCGAAAACTTACGATCAGAATGCTCGCACTGTCGATGAATATCTTAGAATACGATTTTAAGATTTTAAAATGGAAGCCTGGTGTGAGTAGTCTACGGTTTCTCTTCCACTTGGCTCCTTTACTGATTATCAGACCGTCGCCAAGCCAGGGCTTAATAAATGCGTATGTCCAATCATCTTTAGGCTCTGTAAAATGTCATAAGATAAATATATGTATGTAAAATATGTGTACCTTTGTCTGTCTCATTCAACTTGCATGTATGTATGTATGTATGTATGTATGTATGTATGTATGTATGTGTAACGTATCTCTCTCTCTCTCTCTCCTCTCTCTCTCTCTCTCTCTCTCTCTCTTTCTGCATCAATCTATGCATCCATCTATGTATGTGTGGATACACACATACGCATAATACGTATTGCATTGGTTTACACGCAACACCCCCTCCCAATGTAATGTTAGCTAGTGCTCAATGGTGTGTGCAATGCTTGTCAACTCCAGGATTTGCCATTTTTGTTTACGTGTTCGAAGACATGAACTAATGTCGCAGCGATGTCTGTCTGTTAGTCCATCTGTCCGTCTGTCTAGTGTTGGCCCGATATCTCAAAAACGGCTCAAAAATAAGAATCAAATCTGGTACTTAGGTTCAGTTTACAAAAGGCAAGAATTGATTAGTTTAAGGTGTGTGTGGCTTGCTAACCTTTTTCTCATTTGTATAATTAATGATTTAAGAAAAAACGAATATATATTTAGAAGGACTGCACACAATTTGATGAAATTTGCTGCAAATGTTGATCACACCAAGATATATCAGCCGTGAGAGGTATTAATGGGTGACATGAAAGATAAGTGCTAATTTGCAAATTTAACTTTTCTAGTTAGGGATATATGAGAATTGGCTTGATCGAAATTGACGAAACTTGGTATGTATATTGAAGATACTATGATTTAACATTATTGAAAGTAATTAACATTGTTACTACAGACGAGTACTATTTTGCATATCTAATGAACTTTCCTAATTAGTGATAAATATCTGAATTGACTTGACCAAAACGCGATATGTATATTAAAGATACTATAATATAACACTGTTGAAAGTTATTAAGCATTTTCACTTCAGCCAGTTCCTAATTTGCATATTTAATGAACTTTCCTAATATAAGGGATATATACCGGATTTACTTGATCAAAGTTAGCGACTGCAAAATATAATAAAACACGTGAGCATTTTCAGTTCACATCTGGTATTACCTGTGGTCGATGTAATTGCCTTAACTGTGTCGGGATGAGTGCACATGAATCCTGCAGTGAATGGACCATCCCAGACAGGAAACCCATATTCATATTTGTTTGTCCAATCAACCATGACATCTAGGTATGTCTTTGGATCTAACTGATGCAGAAGTGAAAGAAAGACGCAAGTGGTTGGAATACCTTTGTGTGTTAATAGGAAGCTTCTAAAAAGTTAACTCTCGTAAGTATTTTACTGAAGTAAGTCCAAACATATAACTCTCATGTCAAGTAACACCTTTCTTCTTGTTTTAGGGATGTGTTGTAATCATCTATACGCTCTCCCAAGTGCAACTGTTTGAGAAAATAGACACAAAAAAGAAAATATATGTGATTTACACTGTAATAGCTCGCCACTGTCCAAGACAAATGCGCGGAAGAAATCGTCTCTTTCAGAAATTGAAAAATAATGTTTCAATTAAGTTGCACTCCTACCGGGACTGTAGGGCGACCTACTCTTTGACGATGAGCATAAGTGTGCATGCTTCTCAAGAGAAGACAAATACTTGGATTTTAATAAGTTGGCATATAGTTACAGCCTTCTGTTGCGTCCACCTAATTGCTGCACGTAAGGTACCGTTAGGTTTTCCCAGCGTAGGAGACAAATTCTTCTTGATACCCTCCTTTCAAACTAAAAAAATTAAAACTCTACTATAGTAACGAAAAAAGTTAATGACACCCGCCTGGCCATTTCTAGAGCAAAGTCCGGTGACTGTTGCTAAAATTGTGAAACAACGGGGTACTGTGACTATTGCACCATGAAACAGTAGCAACAAATTACCCACAATTCTCTTTAATTCGTACCATATTCTGTTCAACATAGTGACCATAAAATTAAGCAGCTAACTAATTATTTAAATGTGTCTAAAAGCAAGTAAGGATATTAAATTTAAGTTTCAACACAAAATAACAATAAAGGCCATGGTCTGCGGGTACAACAAATGCCCTACTTATTGAAAAGCAAACTATGATTAACTAAACTGGTCCTTTAGAAAGGTTAACGTGTAAATTTTCTTTCTCATTTCCATTGGAAGGAATCATTAAGGATTTGTTTGATGACACAGGTGCAACTAATCTCCCCTGCCCCATGCGGTATTCTGTATGGGCGAACACGCAATTGTTTGCAATTTTGAAGTCAGACATTTTTTTCAACATCATTTACAATGGGCATTGAGAAACCTTTACAAAATTATAAACTTAAGGCGAGAAAGGGTCAATAAACGGTAAGCACGCAAGACTTCGCTGAAGAATACCCATCACACACAAACCAATGGAAGAAGGATATCTTCAATACTGTGTGAAAACACTTTACTCTATGTTCATGTATTTCATATTTATTGAAGGTAGGATGTGCCCTGGTTTATTGGAACCATCAAGTTTTCACAATACTTTGCCGGCCCTCTGTTGTGCGCAGACTCGGAGCAACCTTAGGTGGCATTTGTTCTTGAACTCCAAATTTTTGGTGGTGACCTGCAATTTTCCTTGGCGATCAGTACGTTAAAAGAGGCTGGGTTAAAATTACCATGTGGAAAGTTTGAGTTGAATGAAAACTGTCAGTTTCCAGGCTAGTAATATCAAGGAGAAAGCATGCACGCTTAGCGTAGTGACATCGTGACATAAACATTTATGATAACTGACGATAAAAACAATGTCAAAAAGTATCATTTCGTGTTTTTATAAGTTTTATGCATCGGTTGAATAGCAATTAGTTATCATCAGTACAGCTATCCAGCAGAGCAAAGTGGGCTTCTTAACAGACGCCAGGCCGTCCTTGCACATGTGACTTGCCTAACATCAACCAAAGCGTGCCAGAAACCCATCTTTTCTCTCTGCTGGTGCAATAATGGCAGGCTGGCCTTTAGGCAGTGTTTACACACCCTCCGACTACGAAAACTGAACTGTCCCGAGTAAAATTCACAGCGACAGACATTCACTTCGGCAGCACATAGTCTCGGTTACCCAGACTGCTCTGCGGGTCTCTCACCCGGCCGCCAAACCACAGTCACTTGTGATCTATTCAGCTCTTGGACTATGCGCCCCATAGACGTGTGTACATATGTTTCTCAGGCATATATACACATGTCTATAGGGTGCATAGTCCAAGAGCTGAATAGATCACAAGTGACTGTGGCCAGACAAAGAAGGCGACCTCGAACGACGATCGGCGAGTGCGATTTTGCAGTGACTGCATGTATGCCCTGTACATTGCAGGTAAAATGCCCACCAACTGATATTTTACACATATTATGTAACTTTTGAGCTGTGTCTTTGGCATTCAGTTATCGGCAACAATATTACAGACTGGCGCGTTATGATGAGACCCTAATCGATCACTAATCCTTCACATAGGGCCTATAAAGATTCCATATTACATATACCTCCCTTTTGATGTATATATATATATATATATATATATATATATATATATATATATATATATATATATATATATATATATATATATATATATATATATATATATATATGTAGGCCTAAAAGTGTGAGAATTTACAATTAAATTTAAACTTACACTATTTAGATGCCCTAACAACCAGTGCCGAGGTTCTCCAGGAAAGCAGTTGAGTGCCTTCTCCAGCTGTCGTCTCGTCGCCATGCTCTTCAATAAAACTGACACCATCTTGACAAGGACAATGGCAACGGCAAAGGTTAATATTACCTGCATTGAGGTGGTTTCTGCCGTTACAGCTCGAAGAGACGAGAACAGATGCCGCCATGTTTCTGCAACGCCGTTCACGATCGAATGCTGGGTAGCCATTTTGCCAATCACTGATTGTACGGTTGAATGATAAACTATTTAGGCCTACCAGAAGAGAATGCACAACGCGACGTAGTACGTATTTGAACTATGATCTCATAAGACAAAGGTTACATCCAACCAACGAAACAGCATACACAACCTTATAACAAACATAGAACGGTGCTGACTCGCCACTCAGCTGGCGCTGACTCATCAGTAGCATATTAGAACACAGACAACATAAGCTTATCATGATTAGCATACATGTAAATTATAGCTCTACATGGTAGGGTATGTTACCGGCTAGAGGTGGGAGGCCTAAAGTCGGTAACACACAGCGCAGTCGCCTGTCTTCTAAAATTCTGCTCTGCGCCTAGGCGCACCATAGACGTGTGTAGACTTGCGTATCTACTCACGTCTAGGGCAGAATTTTAGAAGACGGGCGACTGTACGTGCGCTCAGCCATGCCACGCAGGGCAACATAAATCACTGCTAGACAATGACCTTATGACCGCTGTAGGCGAAGAACGATCGAGAACGGTACCACAGACTCTCCATAACTTAAAAGTGACCACTTAAATTTATTGCATGCCATTATCTGCTGACCATAATATGCAATAGAAGTATTACTCCTCAGAAATGATATTAGAGGCATAATCAGTTAGTCAAGGAAAACAAAATATGAACTGAAAATGCTCACGTGTTTCATTACATATTACATGCAGTTGTGTGTAAATTTAATCTCTGGCCATTTGCACTTCCTTGAAGGAGTTATGATCAATATATCATAAACAATATTTACCACGTTTTAATTCTGAAAGGTTATTAAATATACACATGTAATAAGTTGAAATAAAAATACTAAATGTGTTTTTCTGCCGCATTGTAGTACCACTTTATATAGCGACGTAATTACTTTTGGTCAAGTCCTTCAAGATATATATTCTAAACTGTGAAACCTTATTAGATATGTAAATTATAAATTAGCTGACATACAAGTGTTAAATGACTTTGAATAATGTTGTATCGAAGTATCTTCAATGCACAAAGCAAGTTTCGTCAACTTTGGTCGAGTCAATTCAGATGTATATCCCTAATTAGGAAAATTTATTAAATATACAAAGTAGGAATCGGCCGAAGTAAAAATGCTGGAAGACTTTCAATATATGTAGCAAGTGTCGTCAATTTTTATCAAGTCAATTCAGATGTGTATCCCTAATTAGGAAAGTTCGTTAAATATATATATATATATATATATATATATATATATATATATATATATATATATATATATATATATATATATATATTAGGAATTGGCTGAAGTGAAAATGCTTAAAGACTTTCAATCATATTAAATCATAGCATCTTCAATATATATATCAAGTTTCGTCAATTTAGATAGACTCAATTCAGATATATGTCTCTAAGTATGCAAAGTTAGCACTTATCTTTCATGTCACCCCTTTATACCTTTCGCGGCTGATATATCCTGGTGTGATCAACATTTGCAACAAATCTCATCAAATTGTGTGCAGTCGTTCTCGATGTATATCTGTTTTTCCTAAATGATTAATTATGCAAATGAGCAAAAAGTATGCAAGCCACACCAACAAAAACTATTCAGTTCATGCCTTTTGTAAACTGAATCTATGTACCAGATTTAATTCTGATCAGATACACCGTTTTTTAGATATTGGGCCCACACAGACAGACACAAAGACACACAGACATCGCTGCGACATTACTGAGCTCAGGTGTGTGAACACGTGAGCTAAAAATGACTGAAGCCATTGTTTTGGGTTTTTGGGATTACGCCATTTGTAACCTGTTGTCTTTTTATGAACATGTTTTGTGTTTTTCCTGTTCCTTTTTCGTATTTTAATGTATATATTTTACACTTTTGTTACATCTCGACACTGTGGAGAGCCTTAGGCTCAACAGTCTATCGAGTTTAAATGAAGTCTAATAATAATAAATAAATTACGAGAATTCGCGTCGGATATTCAACGATACATTAGTTATAACATCGCCGTCACTCTCCATGAAATATATTGAATACATATCGGAACTCCGAAGGGTGGACGTGTGTTAATGACAAATTATGCCATGTTTGTTTGTTTTCTTTGAAAACAATAAACCCACATTTTATAAAACGCTTTGTGTTAAGTTGAAAAAACTGTCAATAAATTGAAAGTCTATTAGAGTGTATTTTGCAGACTAGACTACACTAAAGTACACTGCAGTGCACTTCACTACATTCCCATACACTGCACTACGCCTCGCTACACTTCACTACACGCAACGCACAACACTAAACTCACTACACTCAATTTCTCTGCACTACACAATCAAAATCACAGCTGCAGAGTATGATGATCTTTCGAATCATCTCTTACGAAAATACTTTGATTTTGCCGCCCACAAACCTCATCCAGTCAGTTTGACAATAAAAGTGAAGGGAAAAAAGTGAAAATCAGTGTTATGAGACATGTTTCAAAAGATAAAAAATTTAGTATGATGGCGGAACTGTCCAGGAAATGCTCTTCATGCACGAAAGTACATTACTTTTGACTGCCTCTGACCAACATTACATTAACAACAAACACGTTGATTTTTATTTGTAGAGTTGTTATTTATTAAAGATATAATGACACCTGTTCCAATTTTGCCACAGTTACGATGGAAAGAGAAAAATCTAACCAATCACAGATTTTAAGCGGGTGGCCGCTGTTTAAAAACAGCGCCCTCACATGGGTATTTTGAATACCAAGGAACGCCCTTTTGACCATATATGGGCATATTTATTTATTTATTTATTTATTCGAAATCCTTACGGGATCAAGTCCCATTTACAGGTTCCTCAAAAGCTCAAAAGAAAACGGTTAAAAAACACTGAACAAGACAGCACCAAACAGAAAGTATTTACAAAACTAAAATCAAGTGTAGGACACACACAGACAAAGAACAAAGCAAACAACTCAACAAGAACAGCCATTAAAAAATAACTTGTCTAATGTCAGACATAAATGAGTCATTAAAAATATCAATATTATGATTGTTACTGAACAATTCATTAAAATTACTTATACATCTATTAAGAGGAGAAAATTTAAAAACATTGATACGGCTATGAGGTGGTCTGAACGTGGGACAGGTGCGCAAAAGTTTGCCAGGTGCATTAAAGCATAGCTTTGATAAAACATCTGGTAAATTATAAACTCCAGTTGCACACTTGTGTAAAAACATCATATCAAGATAACAGCGACGTTTCTCCAAAGTTGGTAAGTTGAACAAGGTACAGAGAGCTTCATACTGGTCAGCATGATATGAAATATGTGTTTTGAAACACAAGTATTTTATTAATTTACGTTGAACATTTTCAAGTAATTCCATATCTGATTTTTGCCAAGGGTTCCAGACAACAGAACCATACTCGAGACAGCTCCTTACAAGAGAACTATAAAGAGATTTAAAAGTTTGAACCTGAGTAAAATTTTGAGAGTTTCGTTTTATAAAACCCAGCATTCTAAAAGATTTATTTACAGTAAAAGAAATATGATCTGAAAAACTTAAGTTTGAGGTTAAAATAACTCCCAAATCTTTAACTTTTTGCTGCCTATTAAGAATGATATCTAAAATACAATAGTCAAAATGAATTAAAGTCCTCTTGTTGGTAAAAGAGATCACAGAACACTTTTTGACATTTAAATCGAGTTTCCAAGATCGACACCAGAAGGCTACTCTATCAACATCTTCTTGAAGTTTTAAACAATCTGAAATAGTTTTAATAGGTCTAAAGATTTTAGCATCGTCTGCATATAAGAGACATTGTGAATCTATACAAACACCTGGTAAATCATTGACATAAATACGAATAACAGTGGACCAAGTAGTGACCCCTGGGTACACCCGATGACCACATTTAGATCGCAAGTGACTGTATGACTATAAGTATACTTTTTACACTACCATGACTTGCAGAGGTAACTGATTAATGGATGATTGTTCACCTGTTTCGACACCTTTACTAGCTTGATGATAAGTAGGCAGACATAACCAATTTACATATCGCAATGCCGGACAAAATGTGCTTGTTTTAAAATATGCGAATCCATTGTGCGATTTAAAGGAAACGACTCATGCCTTTACATAGTTTGGAAACGTCTTGAACTAATTGTGACAGTTACTGTGTGTTGCAGTTTAGTCAGATCTTGCATCGATGAATATTCGTTAAATTTGAAATTAAATATGAGAACATAGATTTACGAAGAAAGGAGAAGGGAACGGACGTGACAGTATTGAAGTTCCTCTTGAGCTTACTTTGTGCAACAATATACCTTAAAACATTATATGAAGAAATGTGGTTTTATTACTGGTAACTTCAAAAATAAACAGCGAAGGAACAGACACGAAGCAAAACATACCTACATCTGACTTCACCTCAATGAGTGAAAAGAAAGCCAATAGGTCTATTTATCTGATCAGTGCCCATCATAGTAAGACTTTGAAATTCCTTCGAATATCTCTAACTTAGCTTATACCAGGCTTCTCTTAACAGTATGCAGGAAAGAAAACGATTTCTTAGTCACTTAGGTTCTACTTGTTAATTATCCACTATGTTACGCATTTGCTTCATAATTTTGAGGAAAATTCAAATAATAATTTAAGTAATTCAAATAATAAATGCTAATACAGTGCTAATGAGATCTGGGTAGTCTGTCCACTGTTGGGCTAAAATATGTCGTTTACTAGATACCGATCGCACATTCCCTCATAATAATCTTCAACTGAATAAATCAATCTAGGAGATAAATGATGTTTGTGCTTTGGCTCCAGTTTACCATACAATGATGTTCGACTTTACTGAACTGTAATTCTCTCCTTGCAGACAGTTCGCAAGTGCATGTAAACAAGAAAGACGTGGATAATGAATATATCTTCAATGTGATTATTTTCAACTATGAACGAGAGGTAAATGCAGCTTATGAATAGGAGAAAATTTGTTATTTTACAGACTTTTTATTCATTTGCGTTTCTTCACGTGTAGATGCAAACCGTCCACAGTTTGGAGGACTAAGCCCAAAAACGGTTTGACAGGTTTTTGATCATCAAGCGAAAATTCAAAGTGGTAGAGCAGCACGGAGAGAACCATCTTCATCTCGCTCATGGCAAAATTCTGGCCGATGCAGTTCCTGTTGGGAAAAAGTGGAATCTATGATAGAGAAGAGTATACAACAGAGCAAAACATCAAGGTTGCCTTGTACGCAAACTGAGAAGAACATAACAACAGACGAGTTTTTTTTTGAAAAAACAAACAAACAAAACAAGATAATAGTGCGTAAAATGCATTTTAGGCCTGTTTGGAACATTATTTATTAAAAAGATTCCTTTACGTAATTGTGGATTTGACATGTATCATTTTTTCTGTTTTAGCCACGGTGTCTATGAAGTGACAACGAGAATGAATTTTCAAACACTTTGACGAAATATTTTATCCGGCATCTATCTTGTCTCATGAGCTGAGGTTCTAGGCGATGCAAAATTCTCGACCTTTTTCAAAAAGTTTCAACCTTCACCGAAGAGTGATTTCTTCTAGCAGTCTTAAGATTCCCAGTCACATATTACCATTAAATCATCAACACTCAGACACAAGTCATTGGGATTTCTTCATGCAATTTACTACTTTCTATCCCTCCTGTCTGTATTCCTTCCATGTAAAGGCGACTCCCAGACCCTTTCATGGCAATCACCAGATAATGTGTTCAAAAACAGTAAGTTGCATGTAGTTCTTGCCTGCAGAATCAACCCACCTTGGACCCGCAGAGAAAGGCACAAAAGCGTACGGTGACTTGTTCTCTAGAGCGTCTTGGTGAAATCTTAATGGGTCGTACACCTCTGGGTCGTCCCAAACGTGGATATTTCGGTGCAAAGCGTATATGTTCAGTGAGATCTGCATGCCTGTAGACATAGAAACACAGGAACAAATAACATTACAGAGTTTATACACTGAGAAAAAACTTTATCGGAACTGACCATTTAATGAACTGTATGTTTCCTAACAACATTTATAAATGTATTGCGTTTGTGGATACGTACCAATTGGAAATACTCTTCCATCCGGCAACTCGACTGGTTTTGTTAGTTCCCGAGCTATCATCGGTACCGCGGGTGTAACACGGAGACTTTCTTTTATGCACATCGTTAAGTAAGGAAAGCTTTTCAGATCATCCCTGGTGCAGGGTGGATAGACAAGAAGATGAAGATTAGTCAAGTAATTATAACAAAGGATTGCTTGAATCGACCGTATAGCCTTACATACAGAATGCCCTATCGAACACATAAACATATTGTAGCCGGAATCTGACATTACCTCTCCATTGTGGTACCTGATCATTACACGATGAGATTTGAATAAATCGTTAAACAAAAGGGGAATTTTCAATGACATTAAACTATTCTTGAGACGAACAATGTTATATGTTGTTACACGTCAAAAGAAAATTGGCATGAAACAATATGTCTTGGCCAGTCGAGGACCATAACAAGAAAGCTGCCCCTAAATATAGGATTCGTAACCTAATGTCACCCAAGTATGGACAAACCATTCGATATGAACGCTCCCTTTATTGAGAAAGAACTCGTCTATCTCTTGCTGACACTTCCTCTGATGTTCTGGGTGTTTAGCCAGGTTGTATAGACACCATGATATGCCGCTAGCCGTGGTGTCGTGTCCTGCGAACATGAATGTGTCTACTTCATCCTGGATTTCCTCATCCGTCAGACCCTTGCCGTCTTCATCCTGCCATTCATTAGAGAAGTTAACAGGCTGTCAAGGCTGATATTCGGCAACACCGGATATATCAAGCTTCTTGCTAATCCATTGTAAATTTGCTTCGGTATATGAGCCGAATATTGATATTACGACCAAGTAGCTATTTTTTCCCATGGTCAGTCTTCAAACTTTTTGTTTTTTACAAAAATCATGCATTCATTATTCTTTTCCTGATGATCCATTCGTTTTTATCATACAGCGATATATAGATAAAACTGTGTAATTTTGTGAAGAGTTACAATAAGCATAGGCCTAATTAATGTCGTATAACCTTTGGGCGTTGTGCCAAAGAAATCTCGATATGTGTATTCATTGTGAGATCTTGTAAAAACAAAACTAAGGATGTTGTCAAAAGAATAATTTTGAAGTCGTGCAATAATATTCAAGTTCTATGGTACATGTACGTTCTCACCTTAGCAGAAAGTAGGATGTCCAAAAAATCAATATATCTTCTGTCGTTCACCTTGCCTTTTGCCTTCTCCACTTGGAGGGCCACCTTCCTCTCCTGGATTACGTTTCGGGAATAATTATGCAAGTGGTCTACTGACTTTCGAAAGTATCTACCATCTGACGTGAAGTTGTTGTATAGAAAATCATTGTAATGCAGAACGTTGAAGAATCTCTTGGATACAAGCGCTGAAACTTCATAAACTGATGTCACATATGGATTGAATTCTCTGGATGAAAAATAATTAACGAATATATATATATATATATATATATATATATATATATATATATATATATATATATATATATATATATATATATATATATATATATATATATATATATATATATATATAGGCGTGGAACTTATCGTGATTAATCGACAGACGTTTCATGCGCTTGGCAATCGTCAGGAGTGATGTTGGCGGCCGGCTCGTCGCTACTCATATATAGGGTCACGTGTATATGCAAAAGAGGCGGTTGTCTTGGGCGTTCAAGTGTTAATGAGAAGGAATTTGCTTCTGTGTCTACATTTCGAAAGAAATTCTGTATGTTTGTTTAGCAGTGTTGATTTGTCTGAGTGGATAATATGAAATTTCTCTGTGGTGCAGACGTTACAGCGTTTTGTCATGGTTGAGTAAGGCTGCTCTCTGTCAATGATAGACCATTGTTGTACTGTGTGTTGCTGTCCTTGAAATTGAGGCATTCGTCTGATGATCGCCACAGAGGACACATGTAGCGTGAAACTCTGAATAACGCCTAAGTCCTGTTCTCAACTTGTTATCAATTTTTACCGTATATATACATATATATATATATATATATATATATATATATATATATATATATATATATATATATATATATATATATATATATATATATATGTATATATTATATATATATAATATATATATATATATATATATATATATATATATATATATATATATATTTATTATGAGTTACAGATATTTACGGTTTTGTCTGGCACTGGCTATCCAAGCTGAATATACACTTCATCAATGAATGTAACGTCATCAATCTGATCTGCTGAGATATTTCTATTGAACCTTGGTCGCAGAGACCGGACCATTTAGTCTGAAATGAAGTATATGAAGAGTTTGTCAATTATTGCACATCTGATGCAAGTTGAAAAAGAACAAAATGCTGTACGAAGAGTTTTAGTAACTTTAATCTGTTTAATATATGCATGATGGTTTCTTACATACAATCTCTTCATTCGATTTTTGGGCTGATAATATATAATTCAAACTGTACCAAACCTTTTTAATTTGACGTTGTTTTCCATTTTGGTTGAATGAAGGGGCGCTGCACCCAACACAGCGTATTTTGCTCAAAATAACGCTTCCACAAATATTCATTGACTTTTAATTAATTTGTTAATCAAAGATTAAAATATTGGCTTGGTTCACCTGTTAGGTATGTCAAGCAGTCGTAAGTTGCGCGATATGAAATGTTAATTTTTGCATTTGTATGCACATCACCCTATTTACTTGCTTCTCTTTCCTCCCAATTTCAAGAATTTAACTCCTTTCTTGCTTTGTCAAATTTTCTGAAATTTTCCTTATGTTCCTATAACGCTATATAATAAAATGGCTATTTTGTTTGGTAAAAAGTTCTTACATCTTTAATAAGAGGCATTTTAACTTTGCAAATTGTGTTTTTAATCACTTTTTGCCTGCCAGTCTTTCAACCCATGTCATGTTAGAAAAAGGACAGATTATGGAAAATAAAAAAGTTGTTTATGCCCTCATATACTCTTGTTGCAAGTAAAATATTATATTTCAGAAAATGGTGTCGAGTTTTTGACTAAAATTTATTTTATCATAACTACTATAATTGAAATTTTTGACCTTTAATATAAAGACCGTCATCCTTCGAGTAAGTTATTGTTACCATACTCAACTTTAGATTCTCTGCTTTTTGAAATTATATAGTATGAGGGGGTTTCTTTGTCATCTTTGATGAGAAATATTCCATTGAAAAAAAAACTGTGTTAATAAACATGCAGCTCCGCATTAATCAGATTGATGTGAATGCAGTTTTAACCCTTTCACCACCATGGTTTGTCCCAAATCCATTGTTTTCTATGGTAAAGTTAGACCTGTACACAGGGAACTGGGGGTGAAAGGGTTAAATCTTGTACACACAACTGTTGAAAAGAGAATGACACTGTTCCCTGTAATTGCGTCTTTCCTATCTGTACTTTCAAGCAGCAGCATTTTTTTCATTACTTACCACTAAAATATTTACGCTGTCGATGAATATCTTGGCATAGGGTTTTAAAATTTGAAAGTGGAAGCCTGGTGTGAGCAGCTTCCGGTTTCTCTTCCACTTGGCTCCTTTACTGATCAACAGACCGTCGCCAAACCAGGGTGTAACGAATGCATATGCCCACTCATCTTTAGGCTCTGTGAAATAATAGTATAGAAATAATGGGCGACGCGCTGACCATTAACGTTTATTTGTGGGCAAGGGCGAGAGGAAAGCCAAAATTTAACGTTAATTTGGCTTTCCTCGAGCCCGCGCCCACAAATAAACGTTAATGGTCAGAGCGGAGTCTGTTATTTCTATTATATTATCAGCGAACCCAAGAAAACCGTCAAAATTTCCGAAAATTTCAGGAGCGAACGACAACTGGGCCCAAGAAACTGAGCATTACGCGACGCACTGTCACGCGCGCTGAAAAAAATTGGCAAATCCGGAGATGTTTTCAGAAAAAAATATCTCAACTTGACCTACAAGTGCTACATTTTATTTTGTGATTGATTAAGATTTACGTTTGAGCTGTAAGTTACGATACTTTGAGTTGTTAATCTTATTATTCATATTCACGGGCATGTAAACAAACCATTACTGTGTATTTGTGGTCAGTCACGTGGTTCAGCTCGACCAATCAAAATGCGACGGGCAGGGCACGGTAATATACACATTAATATGACAACAAATGTCAAAAGTAATATATTATTTTTACCATGAAGGTGTGCAAGTGCCTATGCACGTGCATAGCTATGAATGGATGCATGTGAATCTGTGTACGTACGTACGTACGTATTTATGTATGAATGTATGTATGTATGTAGGTAGGTATGCTCCGCAAAAACTAAAAATATAATGTCAACACACTTGTTAATTTCTCCTTTAATTACCTGAAGTCGATGTAATTGCCTTGATAGTGTCAGGATGAGTGCATTCAAATCCTCCTCGGAACGGACCATACCAGACGGGATACCCATATTTGTATTTGTTTGCCCAATCTACACTGACATCTAAGTATGTGGTCGGGTCTACCTGGAATGTACACGGTGAGAAATACGCTATGGTTAGGTGAAACTCGAAGGCAAACAGAAATTCCTGAAATTTGTGACCCTTGTACTTAAATAAGTCCAAAGATATTTGTATCGGTGTCAAATAACATGGCCCCCTTCTATGCCTCACACACAATTATTGTACCGGTAAGACCTCTTTGGAATAATAAGGATATAAAATTCGGTAAAGTACCAATTTGAATAATATACAATTACCCGCTAATCGTGTAAATAAGATCTATCGATTGGATATTTTACATGGTGTAAGGTTAAGATTTAATTTGACGCATTATAGGTGACAGAATTTGTCTGTGGGATTCAATTTTGCTGTTTTTACAGATAAATGAAATTCGCTGAATCAAATACAAATGAATTTGTTCATAACTGATATAATTGAATTTAAATCTAAGTGAAAAATGTATTGAACGCCTAAAAAGCAATGAAATTAAAACCCGGTGAGAGTTATATCAATGTTCACTCCTGTTATGACTAGGACTTTTGAGTAGGTTGCTTACCTTTCGACTCGGGTTGGGGAAAAGGATGATATCGTATTGATTGACTTTCCAGTTGCAGCCTATTACATAACATTGTAATATTTACATTGTAAATATCACAGCTATCTGACAAAGGACAACTACAGACATAGCTTGGGGGTCACAGTCAGTAGAAGCGACACGCGGTCAGACGTTTGGACAGTCTCTGAAATTTTTACACAATTCGCTTCTGGTCTACCGCTTTTGGGAGCTCATTTTCAAGCTCTTGGAGTAAACGAAGTTTTTACCATCTCAGTTCCGTGAAAATAAATAATTATTTTAGACCATGGAGTTCACATAGGGATTGCGGCCATTTTGAATTGTAAATATCAGTACACATATTGTTATGTATTTGTTTCCCCAGTACCAAAATTTGTACAGTATCCCCTGATTTGTATTCTCATCAGGAGAATAGTTGAACGTCCCATAAATCTTGTTTCTGACTACGTGGTAAAATGGCTGCCATGGAACTCCTATCACGAAGAGTTTGTGCGCCCTTGCACATTGCAAATATGGTGCTAACAATTTTCGACATTTCCAACCGGTTTGATGCTTGCTAAGGTGTGAAGGTTACAGATTGCTTTCCTCAAATACCATGCCCAAGTTTGCATGAATTTTCACAACTTACAAAATTTAGATGGCCGAATAGCCAGTGTTTAGGCTCTCCAGGAAAGCAGCTGAACGCCTTCTCCAGCTGGCGTCTCATCGCCATATTCTTCAGTAATACAGTCACCACCTTAACGACGAAAACGGTGACGGCGAATGCTAGAATTGCCTGTGTCGCAGTGGTTGCTGCCATTACAGCTGTTAGGAAGAAGAACAAGTGCCTCAGTGTTTCAACGACGCCGTTTATCAGCGAACCTAGGGCAGACATTTTCTCTTCACGTTGATCGTGCCGTGCCACTTTGAGCCATACAAGTCAAGTGCAACAAAAAACAATGTGCCGTCATATGTAAAGTACAGTTCTACATAAAGGAGGCAAAGGTTAATCCTACACAACATTAAGAGGGCAAAGGTTACCCCTACTCATGATCACAGCGTAAGTTAGACATTGATCCCTACATACCTGAGTGAGGGACAGTCGCGTTAGTCACAGTATAGCACAGACTCCTCTGAAGCAAACGGGATTCGCTTTCATCATCATCACCACAATCTCAAGGGACTATAATTTACATGAAAAGTGTCAATTTTCATAATTCAGTCATGGAATATACTATTATTAGTATAATTATTTATTTCTTAAAAGCGCACTATTTTACGTCTCAGTGCTCCGAAAAAAAGTAAAATTATAAATAACAAGGCACTATTGCTGAAGGCAATGAGTACTTGGGCCGTGATAGAGTAATTTGAGGACAATATATACTACTATTCAAATATGGTCTTGAATTTCCTCCTGTCAATGAGGCATTTGATTAACTGGTTATTAAACGAAGCAATGGCATGACAACGGCAAAATATGTCTAGCAACTTTTGTGGAGTTTGAGGCAGGGGTTCTTTATTTATAGCGGGAATTGCTTAAACTCCTTAAATATTCAAATTACAGCAAATTTCTTTTGTTCTCGATGGTAGATGTCTAATATTTAGATTTCTACCCTATAGTTATCCCTATATACCAAAAATCGGACATCCAGCTCTATTGGCTTGCTCAGAATTAGATATGCGCATAATTAATGAGGTACAATATGTGGTGTCATAAGGTGTCCCATCATACCATTTATGAAGGGTGTAGCACTTGTGGTTACTGAGTTGTGGACAAATATATATATTTGAGGTCAAAGGTCATCGAGGTCACGTGACATTTTGTCAAAATAATTGTATTGCTAAGTTATTCCTATATACCAAAAATCAGACCTCCAGCTCTATTGGCGCGCTCAAAATTATATATGCGCATAATTAATGAGGTACAATATGTGGTGTCATAAGGTGTCTTATCATACCAAATATGAAGGATGTAGCACTTGTGGTTACTGAGTTGTGGACAAATATATATATTTGAGGTCAAAGGTCATCGAGGTCACGTGACATTTTGTCAAAATAATTGTATTGCTAAGTTATCCTTATATACCAAAAATCAGACCTCCAGCTCTATTGGCGCGCTCAAAATTATATATGCGCATAATTAATGAGGTACAATATGTGGTGTCATAAGGTGTCCCATCATACCAAATATGAAGGATGTAGCACTTGTGGTTACTGAGTTGTGGACAAATATATATATTTGAGGTCAAAGGTCATTGAGGTCACGTCACATTTTGTCATAATAATTGTATTGCTAAGTTATTCCTATATACCAAAAATCAGACCTCTAGTTCTATTGGCTCGCTCAAAATAAGATATGCACATAATTAATGAGGTACAATATATGGTGTCATAAGGTGTCCTTTCATACCAAATATGAAGGGTGTAGCACTTGTGGTTACTGAGTTGTGGACAAATATGTATATTTGAGGTCAAAGGTCATTGAGGTCACGTGAAGTTTTGTCAAACAAATTATATTGTTAACTTATCCCTATATACTAGTACCAGAAATCAGACCTCTTGCTCTATTGGCTCGCTCATAATTATATATGCACATAATTAATGGGGTACAATATCTGGCGTCATAAGGTGTCCCATCATTCCAAATATGAAAGGTTTAGCACTTGTGGTTACTGAGTTATGGACAATAATGTACATTTCAGGTCAAAGGTCACCAAGGTCACATGATATTTTGTCAAAATGTCTGAGATATCTGCGTGAACCGATGGACTCACTGATGGACTCACGGACGGATATGAGCCAATCTATAAGCCCCCTGGACTTTATCCGTGGGGACAAAAAAACTGTGTCACTGCATCCTTTAGGCAATATGAATACAATGAGAAACTAAATTTTTATTTTTCTTGGCATCATACATGCGAGTCTATGGAGAACTGCCTTATACATGGGAGTCTATGGAGGTGTAAACTAAAAAGTCCTCTAACACGGCCAAATTTGATAGCATTGTGAAACAAATCGACGTGCATCTGTATGGGGTTGGGTACTAGGCGTGAACGGACGGACGGACGGACGGACATGACCAAACCTATAAGTCCCCTCGGACTTCGTCCATGGTGATTAAAAACAACGCAACAGTTATTACAGCTACACCGGCGGTAGGTTCATATCCAGAGCCCCGTACGGTCTGCCGCCGTCGCTTGAAAACAATCTCATGCACCCGGCCATATGGGCAGCTGGCCGGATGCATGACTTCCCGGAGAAGGCGAGCTGTCACGTTCAAGCTCAGGATTATTTGTCGATCAAATTTCAATAAATTTACCTTACCTAGATGAAATTTTGTCTATAGGCTGAAATTTCGCCGAAGTTTGACAAAATTACATCGATTTTTCAGGTTCATATGCGACATTTTTTAGTTTTGAGTGCAGACAGAAATAAGTTTTGAGGCAACATGGCTGCGACCCCATGTTGACCCCTAGCCCTGCGTACGATGCTATGTGCTACAGCTAACACACAGCATCGTACGCAGGGCCAGCGAGAGAGTTGCCGACATCGACGGTTATTTACGAGAAGTGAATAAAAGACTGTCATTTTTGGAAGCGATCGAGTAGCTGAGGTAGGCTGGGATACGACTTGGGCCCAAGAACGCTGAATTTCGGCAGTAATTTGGCTTTTTACGTCAAGTCCCAAAATGGATTTGAAGTCACCGACCCAACGTACGGGTCTTTGCAGGGCTGTGGTGAGCGGGGCGGTTAGCTGTAGCGGAACACACAGCATCGTACGCAGGGCTAGTTGACCCCCAAGTGAAAATGTGTTCGCGATCAAATCTTCCTATATTTTTTCAGAATTTTCAACAAAATCATTGCTTCTTACATCTTTTGTAAAATATAAAATACTAAAATAAAACTGCGATGTGCCATGTCTCCAGATTTCTAAAATATCGTTCGTTGACCGTTCGACGCAAACTTGTGACGCAGTTGAAATTCAATACTGACCGCCAAATAATCTTAATGAGACGAGATCAGTCTAGACATCCTCCAAATTATCCAACCATTCGCATTGGAGTTCAGCTCGCTTAGAGTATCATAACATTTTTCGGCCTTCTTTTAGATCGACCCTAATATCTCCCATTTAGGAAATAAATACACAAGCTACCTCGACAAAACTTCGTGCACCATCCAAGACCAAACGCACTACAAATCTGTCTTGACGTCATCATCTCCTTACATGGTAATCGGCATACCGTATTTTTTAGCAAAGGGGACACAGAATACGTCGGAGTATTCAGTTTCAAAACGTATTACATTGTGTGATGTTGTCAAAAAAAAGTCATGTTACTGCAGTGGTATAAATTACAAAACACAAAAGTTCAAATCAGTTTATTTTGGACTGGCTTTACCCAACATTTCATATTGTTTCTTATGCCAGATTTGACCACGTGCTTACTGGCGACCCCTTTTCATGCAAATTTTGTGTCAAATGATGTGTTCCCCTGGAAAAACAAACGTACGATTTCTAAATGAAGGAGGCGAAATTTGCCCTCAAGACTCGAAACCACCCCTTTGGGGTGTACCTAGCTATTTTTAACGAGCTTCTCGAATCTGCAGCTCTATTTCGAAATGATGGTCTGGTTTTCTCAGCTCAAGGATAAGTGTTCTCCATCGCTGTGGGCATTACTATTCTCAACCGGGGGTACAGTTTCCAGTCGTAATGTTTTTCATTGTGTCCGGGATATAAAACCTTTCCTTTTCAAACTTTCTCTTTGATTAACACTAATCCACATCTTGTCAGTGATTAAACATGTTTCAAGTTTAAATGTTAAATTCTGGTCTCGAGCCCTCTTGTTCGACCAAACCGAAATTACCCCTCCCACTTTGGCTCGTCCAGTGGGTGTAGCAAGGGTCGTGCCATCGCCTAGGAAACGGAGGGTGCATTAATTGTTGCATTTCGATGCACATTTTGATTATATTCAGAAGATTTTGTGGCAAAAACTCAGATAGAGAAGCATTTATATTCACATCTCACTTATTCAAGACTGGCTGAGAGCAGCACTTCCATTCAGTTAACATCATTACGCCATTTATTATGCCAAGAAAGATGAAGCCAATACATTTTGCCCTCCTGGTCTCAGCCAGAAATGGTTATACCTTACAGTTTTTTCCCACGGAATGAAAACAAATGTACTTGGGCTGAGGCCCAAGTACAATAAACGATCACAAATAGGTGGCATAACAATCTCTAAAACGACCAGTTTTCAAATAGCGTTTACAAGACGCAATCGAACGATCTCGTACAGCAATATCAAAAGGGAGTTCATTCCACAAATTGGGACAACAACGTAAAAAGCACGTGTATCTTGTATCACGCCCAGTTAAAATAATTTTATTCGATGAACGATGAGTACGACGGGGTGTCTGTATATCGATCAATAATCTCAAGAAATCTGGACAATTGCCACTCAGAAGTTTGAATGTAGGGAGGATTATTTGAAACCTAATCCCTTCCTTTCTTTTAGAGGTAACCAATGAAGTTTAAAAAGAAAAGGCGAAACATGCTCACATTTCTTTGTGCGTTTTGGCATTTTGGTATGGACTGACTTAATTTTTCTAACTTGTAATTTTGAATTCCATAAAGAAGGCTGTTGCGATAATCCAGCCTTGATGTTACAAAAGTATGTAATAATTTCTCTGTCGTTTTTTGAATCAGATATGATACGATTTTTTCACATTTTATGTAAAGCGAAAAATGTAGATTTGCAAATGCTATTAACTTGACTGGTCATGAAACCATCGGAATCAGGCATGATCCCCTGGTTTCTTACGGACGTTGATGGAATTATATCAACCGTGGTGACTCTGAGAGATTTCAGCTTTGTTCCATCTTTTCGGAACCGTGACGAAAACTTGGTTGGATATTTTCGCCATTAGTTTGATGGTTCAATATTCTTTTGAGCTCGGCCATGTCTTTCCAAAGGTCCGACCACACTGTTGTAGGGATAATTCACAGTCCATTTGAGAACAACACATGCTGTTTCCCTCATGACCAGTCAATATGAGTACTCATTTGAAAAATTGCCTTGAAGATATACATTCGCACACATATAGTTACATACTTATATATATATATATATATATATATATATATATATATATATATATATATATATATATATATATATATATATATATATATACGCACGCCACCAACCTACATATAAACTCTTTGGTGTATATATATATATATATATATATATATATATATATATATATATATATATATATATATAATATATATATATATATATATATATATATATATATATATATATATATATATATACATACATATATACATATACTATACATATATATATATATATATATATATATATATATATATATATATATATATATATATAATATATATATATATATATATACATGCCAAAGATGAGCTAAAAATTCAATAAATGCAACTTTGCGATAGTAACGCCGTATCATTTCTGAAGCAAAGTCTGCTGACTGTTGTCAAAATTGTGAAGTATTTTTGTTATCTACAGTCAAGTTGGAAAGACCTGTATTTTAAACCAAATAAAATCTGGAATTGCAAGTATTTTTTTATCCCACGTTACCTTTTTTTACGTAGACTCACACCATATTTACCGAATTCCACACTGAGTTGCCAATGGGGTAATGTGACTACTGAATCGTGAAATCAGTCAGTTCAGTAAAAAATGGCTGGTCTTTTTTTCTTGGAATTTCGCCGTTTGTTACCTGTTGTTTTTTTATGTACATTTTATTCTGTTCCCTTTTTATATTTGTATGTAAATATTTTATATTTTGTTGCATCTCGTCAGTGTTAGGGAAGAACATTTGGCTTAACAGTCTATCATGTTTAATAAAGTCTGATGGGCATACTGATAAATAAATAAATCTACAAAAATTCGTGTCGGATATTACACCATACAATAGTTATAATTCCGCTGTTACTCTCCATAACATATTCAATAGAAATCTACATATCTGAACTCAAAAGGGTGGACGTGTCTTTATCAGAAATTCTGCATTGTTTGTTTAGCCTGTTTTGAAAATAATAACCCCCACCCCACTTTTGTGAAGCATTATGTCTTAAGTTATTTTGCTAGCACAATACATCGAACAAAATGCAAATGTGTTAATGCGAAGGGGAATAGGAAAGCAATTTATTGACAATATATTACTACTGAATAACTAATTATAGCTACAGCCTTGAGCTGAAACCGCTCATAAATACGTCATGCAACTGATGACTTAGTGTATGAATTTTTCGTTCATCGACACCTTGCATAATATCGTTACTTTGAGTTCTGTGCTCAGGCGATAAGACGAAACCTCTATTACTATATCATATCAAAAATTCTGACTCTATGTTAGACTTGCAATGAATTACAGATTGCGCATTAGGTTAATATTAACTATTCACCCCAATTCAAATCAACAGGTTCAATCCTCCATTGATGGCATTTGGTTCGGGCCAAACCATAATGTGGCCAAAGTGTAAGCGTCCCAAGCAACCTTTGCCTTAACACTTATTGGGTATTCTGGAAGAGTGCCAAGTAGTTAACAATCACAATTGTTTCAATTTTACAAACAGTAAAGTAAAAAGTTACTCATTTTTAATATGGGCCTGTCGATGTCTTTGGAAGGAACTCATGGTTTTTCAGCAGCAATGTTCATGTATACCCATTTTATTACTGTATTTAGTGGCGGCACGATACATATCATTTACACTTTATTAGACTACACTTCACGACACTGTACTTGACTACACTACATTATACTGCACTGCACTGCGTACAGTGACTACACAATACACTCTTTGCACTGCACTTCACTCAATGCACTATACTAAACTCACTGCACTCCATTCCACAACACTACACGAACTAAACTACATTACACAATCAAAATCACAGATGATATTACTTTTGAATGTTCGCCTGTTTCTGACGCATTTGCTATCTTTAGTATAGGCAGACATAACTAATTCATGTACATGGTAATGCTGGATATGCCAATCTGTGAGACGATTTGAAGAGAAACCAATCATACCTTTACATAGTTTGAAAACGTATAGAATTGTGACAGTAACTGTGTTTTACGGTTTTATCAGCTTTGCATAGAAGAATATTTGTTAAATTCAAAATGGAATATGAGAAAGATAGATTTACAAAGAAAGAAGAGGGGAACAGATGTGACAGTATTGACGTTCGTCTTGAACTTACTTTGTACAAGAATATGCCTTAAAACATTCTTGGAAGAAATGTGATTTTATTACTGGTAACTTCGAGAGCTAACAGCGAAGGAACACACGGAACAAAATATACCTTCATCTGACTTCACCTCAATCAGTGAAAAGAATTGCCAATAGGACAATTTATCTGATCAGTGTCCATAGTAAGACTGAACTTCCTCCGAATTCCTTTAACTCAGCTCATATCAGACTTCTTCTAACAGTATGCCGGAAAGAAAACTATTTCTTACTCACTTAGGCTCTTTGTTAATTCCCCACTATGTTACGCATTTGCTTCATAATTTTGAGGAAAATTTAAATAAATGTTGATCCAGTGCTTCATAGATACAGGTAATGTGTCCACTGTTGTTGTTAAATATGTCATTTACTGGATACCAGCAGCACATTCCTTCATATTAATCTTCAACTGAATAAAACGGTCTACGAGACAAATGATGTTTGTGCTTTGAATTCAGTTTACCATACGATGATGTTCAGGTTTACTGAGCTGTAATTTTCTCCAAACAGATAGGTCACAAGTGTATACAAACAAGAAAGACGTGCACTGGATATGACTTCAATTTGACTTTTTTTCAACTATCAACGAGATATAAATAAAGCATATGAATGGGAAAATAGTCGTAATTTTACGATTTTTTTCCCCATTCATTTGCGTTTCTTTACGCGTAGATGCAAACCATCCACGGTTTGCAGAACTATCCCTAAAAAAGGTTTAACGGGTTTTTGATCATCAAGCGAAAATTCAAAGTGGTAGAGCAGTACGGAGAGAACTATCTTCATCTCGCTCATGGCAAAATTCTGGCCGATGCAGTTCCTGTTAGGAAAAAGTAGAGATAGGGATTAAGCAATAACAAAATACAAAGATTACCTCGCCCCCATACTGAGAAGCAGCTACCGACAGATGAGCTTTTTAAAAAGTGATAATAGTGCGTTGAAATGCATTGTTTTTCCTGTTTTGAATATTATTCATTGAAAAGATTTCTTTACGTAATAGTAGGTTGGACTTTTATCTATTTTCTGTTTTACTGGCGTGTCTATAGATGACAGAGAGGATGAACTTTCAACAAACACTTTTACGAAATATTTTGAACATTGCCTCACAGAAATAGAGATGTTTTCCGGCATCTACTTCACTGAATCTTGATTGATAAGCTGTGGTTTTGAGCGATGCAAAATTTTCGGCGATCTGCAAAATGTTCCACATTTGCCTAAGAGTGATTATTCCTCAGTCTTAAGGAATCAACCAACCTTGGTCCCGCAGAGAAAGGCACAAAGGCGTAGGGTGACATGTCCTGTAGAGCCTCTTGTCGAAATCTTAATGGGTCGTACACTTCTGGGTTGTCCCAGACGTGGATATTTCGATGCAAAGCGTACAGATTCAGTGTGATCTGCATACCTGTGGACATAGGACAATATGAACGAAAAAACATTGACTTTAAATTATCGGAGATTACCATTTGGCAAACTGTATGTTTCCTAACAAAATATTGTTTTCTAAATGTTTCCTAACATTTACATAATGTACTGAGCTTGCGGATACCTACCAGTTGGAAACACTCTTCCATCCGGCAACTCGACTGGTTTTGTTAGTTCCCGAGCTATAATCGGTACCGCGGGTGTAACACGGAGACTTTCTTTTATGCACATCGTTAAATAATAAAGGCTTTTCAGGTCATCCCTGGTGAAGGATGGATAGACAAAATAATGAAAACTGGTCAAGTAATGATAACAAAGAATTGCGAGAAAATGATTGAATCGACCGTAGCGTCACATGCTAGATTACACGGTCGAACACATACACATAAACTGGAGTCCGAAAGTACCACCCCATTGTGGTTACCTGATCATTCAAAAACGAAACTTGAATGAATCGTAAGACAAAACGGCAATTTTCAAGGATTGTTATCTGTTGTTACACGTCAAAGTAAAATTGGCATGAAACAAGATGTCCAGGACTGCCGAGGGGCATTACCAGAAAGTTGCCCCTCAATATGGAATTCATAACCTTATGTCACCAAGTATGGACAAACCATTCGATATGAACGCTCCCTTTATTGAGAAAGAACTCGTCTATCTCTTGCTGACACTTCCTCTGATGTTCTGGGTGTTTAGCCAGGTTGTATAGACACCATGATATGCCGCTAGCCGTGGTGTCGTGTCCTTCGAACATAAATGTGTCTACTTCATCCTGAATTTCCTCATCCGTCAGACCCTTGCCGTCTTCATCCTACCATTCATTAGAGGAGTTAACAGGCTGTCAAGGATGATATTCGGCAACACCGGACATATCAAGCTTCTTGCTAATCAATTGTAAATAACTTTCGGTATATTCCCCGAATATTGATATTACGACCAAATAACTATTTATGGTCAGTCTCCAAAGTTCGGGTCTTTCATGCTGTTTTTTTCTAAAATAAATCATGCATTCATTATATTTTTGATGATCCATTCCTTTTTAGCTAACGTGTTCAAACACGTGAGCTAATGTCGTAGCGATGTCTGTCTGTCTGTCTGTATGTCTGTCTGTCTGTCTGTCTGTTTATATGATATCTCAAAGACGCCAAAACGGATTCAAGTCAGATTTGGTAAACAGGTACCATATGCTAATTGCAAGAACTGATTAGATTTTGGTTAGTGTGGCTTGCATATTTCATGCTCATTTACATAATTAATGATTTTAGAAAAAACATATACATTAAAACGGCTGTAAGGAATTTGATGAGATTTGCAACAAATCTAGCTCACACAAGAATTTAACCCCCATGAAAGACAAACGTGTGACATGAAAGTTAGTGCTAATTTCCATATTTGTTGAACTTTCCTAATTAGGGATATATATTTGTATTGACTCAATCAAAATTCACAAAACCTGGTATGTATATTGAAGATACTATAAAACAACATTATTAAAAGTCATTAATTAAGCATTTTTACTTCAGGCAATTACTAATTTGCATCTTTATTCACCTTTCTCATTAGGAATATATATCTGGATTGACTTAAGGGGGCGCTGCACTCAACACAGCATAGTTTGCTCAAAAATCACTTTTCTGCAAACATTTATTCAATTTTGATTAATTTGTTAACCTAAGATTAAAATATTAGTTGGGTTCACCGTGTAGCTTGTCAAGCAGTCGAAAGTTGCGTGATAAAGAAGTGTTAATTTATGCAAATGTATGCAAATCACCCGAATTCCTGGCTTCTTTTTCCTCCCAATTTCGAAATTTTCAAAGAATTTAACTCCACTCTGACTCGGTCAAATTTTCTGAAATTTTCACATTATGTTTCTTAGATGCTATATAACAAGACTATTTTGTTTGGCAATAAAATTCTTACATTTTGAATAAGAGGCATTTTAATTTTGCGTATCATGATTTTAATCAATTTTTTTGAGTGTCAGTCTTTAAACCCTTGCCATAATAGAATGACGATAGATAAAGCCAAATAAAATAGTCGTTTTTTCTACATATACTCTTCTTTCAAGTGAAATATAACATTTCAGAAAACAGTGTCCAGTTTTTGACTTAAATTAATTGTTATCATTAATACCAAAGTTGAGTTTTTTTACCCCAAATATACACCCACTTCATCTTTTGAGTAAACTACTACTATCATACTAAACTTTAGAGTCTCTGCTTTTTGAAAATATATAGTATAAGGGGATTTCCTTGTAATCTTTGATGAGAAATATTGCTTTGAAAAAACTTTGTTGGCAACATGCAGCTCCACCTTAATCAAAATTGACAAAAACATGCCTGTATATTGAAACTATATTGACCAAGAGTCGTTGAGATTTTTAGAACATCTAATTAATAACTTGGATATTCAATGAATTTTCCCAATTACAGATATCTGGATTGCCTTACCGGTAATCAAAGTTGAAGAAACGTGCTGTGTACATGGAAGTTACTACGATATAACATTATTAAAGTCATTGAGCATTTTTCTTTAAGCTAATTACTAATTTGCGTTTTCAATAAAATTTCCTAATTAGGAATGTATAACTGGATTGACTTAACCAAAGTTGACGAAACTTGCTATGTATTGCAGATACTATGATATAATATTACAAACAGTCAGTTCTTGCTTTTGTAGAACATCTAACTTGCATATTTAACGGACTTTGCTACTCAGGGATATATCTTGATTGACTTCCATATTTTTCCATATTTCTTCAGTGTACATATAAGGTTTCATTGACTTTGATGAAGACAATTCACAGACAACTGCAATATATACTGAAACGCGTAAGCATTTTCAGTTCACATCTGGTTATCATATCGCGATATATCGAAACAACGGCATAATTCTGTTAAGAGTTCCAATGAGCATAATTAATGTCGTATACCTTTTGGCATTGTGCCGAAGAAATCTCGCTATGTGTATGCATTATGAGTTCTTGTAAAAAATTAATTTAAACTAAGGATATTGTGAAAAGAGTGATTTTGAAGGTGTGCATTAATATTCAAGCTCTATGGTACGTGTATGTGATCACCTTAGCGGAAAGCAGGATGTCCAGAAAATCTATATATCTTCTGTCGTTGACCTTTCCCTGCGCCTTTTCGACTTCGAGGGCTGATTTCCTCTCCTGGATTACATTTCGCGAATAATTGTGCAATCGGTCTACTGACTTTCGAAAGTATCTACCATCTGACGAGAAGTTGTTGTACACGAAATCATTGTAATGCAGAACATTGAAGAATCTCTTGGATACAAGCGCTGAAACTTCATAAACTGACGTCACATATGGATTGAATTCCCTGGATTAAAAATAATCATCGAATATATATATATATATATATATATATATATATATTATATATATATATATATATATATATATATATATATATATATATATATATATATATATATATATATATATATATATATATATATATATATATACCGGAGCTATCCAAGTTGGTCTTGGTTTTTGTCATCTCGTAATCAATTATTGACAAAGCATCAAGTTACTCTTTGCTATCTTTGTATATCAGAAAAGCTACATATTATCAATGCTGACAAATCTGCGTAGATTTGTCAGCATTGATAATATGTAGCTTATCTGATAGGGTGACTTTGGAAGGGATAAACGGTCAATGTCGCTGGACATTTTGGCTTCAAAATGTCGTTACCAAAACAAATATTATTTATCCAATTTAAACACCACTTACAAGGAGAATGGTACATCCCGATCATATCTATCAGAGTTTTGAGCTAAGATTCCCTTCACTTCTTCTGTCTGCAGATTGCAGGATGCATGAAACTACTTAAGTAACAGATATCATTACTTTGTACTTGAAGTAATTTGTGTTATATATATATATATATATATATATATATATATATATATATATATATATATATATATATATATGCACTGATAATGAGTTACAGATATTTACGGTTTTGTCTGGCACTGGCTATCCAAGCTGAATATACACTTCATTAATGAATGTAACGGCAGAAATCTGACTGGCTGAGATATTTCTATTGAACTTTGGTCACAGAGACCGGACCATTTATTCTGAAATGAAGTATATGAACAGATTGTCAATAATTGCACATCTGATGCAAGTTGAAATAGCACAAAATGCTGTACGAAAATTTTTAACACCCTTAATGTATGCATGATGGTTTCATATACATACGGTCTCTCGATTCGATTTTAGGACTGATGATACATAATTCAAACTGTGCCCTCACCTTTTAGATGATGTTGTTTTCCATTTTGGTTAAATTAATCAAATTGGTGTGAATGCAGTTTTAAATCTTGTACACACAACTGTTGAAGACAGAATGACATCGTTCTCTGTAGTTGCTATCTGTTCTTTCGGGCAGCATTACTATTTTCATTACTTACCACTAAAATATTTACGCTGTCGATGAATATCTTGGTATAGGGTTTTAAAATTTGAAAGTGAAAGCCAGGTGTTAGCAGCTTCCGGTTTCTCTTCCACTTGGCTCCTTTACTGATCAACAGACCGTCACCAAACCAGGGTTTTACGAATGCATATGCCCACTCATCTTTAGGCTCTGTGAAAACGTTATCATAATAAACAGTTTATGTATCTTTGAGATAGAACGCGCCTCGGGGACAGATAATCGGACCCTCAAATTTCTACGATTCTTTTCTCATCTACCCCTTGTGGGGTTTCATTTTAAAGCTCTTGGAAAAAGAAAAACTTTAACGGGCTTATTTTTTCAAAAATCCGAAATTTAATTTTCCCTCATAGAGTTAACATAGGAATGGCGGCAATTTTGAATTTCAAATATTGCAAAATGTAGGATAACTTGTTTCGCTAGTTTCAAACTTTGAACGGTATACCCGATTTTTATTCTTGATTTTGAAAGAGAATGGTTGAAAGATTCCTCAAGGAAAGTTTGAGCAAAAGTTTAAGTCTTTCAATTTCGGGGCACTTCTACCTTAATATGTAGAATTTATATGTGCTTGCGTGCGTGCAAATAACTATATTTATGTGTCTGTCTGTCTGTCTGTCTGTCTGTCTTTCTGCCTGTCTGTATTATGTGTGTATGTATGTATGTATGCATGAGACTTGCTCTGCAAAAGCTAAAAATGTAATGTCAACATAAGAGACTTGTTAGGTTCTCCTTTAATTACCTGCAGTCGATGTAATTGCCTTAACAGTGTCAGGATGAGTGCATTGAAATACTCCTCGGAACGGACCATACCAGATGGGATACCCATATTTGTATTTGTTTGCCCAATCTACAGTGACATCTAAGTATGTGGTCGGGTCTACCTGGAATGTACACGGAGAGAAATATTTTACGGTCTCTTGGATTCGAAGGTAAACTGAAATTCCTGAAATTTTTGACCTTGGAACTTACATTAGTAGAAAGATATTTGCATCTGTATCAAATAACATGGCACTTTAACCTTCTCTGCATCACACACAATCATTGTACCGGTAAGGCTGAATTCACAAACATCTCTGGAGGGGCGGGGGCGGGAGATTCCAAAAAAGTTCTCAAAGTTTTTCAAATACCCAACTAACAAACTTGCAGTGTGTTCAACTGCCCCCTCTCCTTTCTGACTTGCTATAATTTTGAAGTCCCCCAACCAAAGGAAAGCAAAATGTGGCAGATATTGTGCTTCGTCTAAAAATATCAAAATATAATACACAGGAGTCTATTGGGCAAGCTATTAACATTTTCCCATAAAAACAAGCTATATCTCTACATTTAAATGTGTGTGATAATTCATGCAAATGCACTTAGATTGAAGTGGCAGGTAAAAAGTGCTTGTGTGTACAAAAATTTTGATTTTGAATTTCATCGATAATCTTGCTTCACTATACTCATGAAAGTCTATGAGAAAACTATGAACGTGTATTTTCCAATACAAAACTAGCAATATCTGTTCATATATAGACGTTTGATAACTGATATAATTGTACTTGCTTAGAAGAGGGTGGTTACATGTGCATATGTGTACAACTGAGAAATTTAATTTTGAAATTTCGCTGAAAATGTTGATCCACTATGCATGCACGTCTATGACAAAACTTTGAATAATTTTTTCTAACTTTAAAACTTGCAATATTTCTGCATATATGAACCCTGAATAATTGACATAATTGCACTTGATTAGAAGAGGGTGGTTACGTGTGCATATGTGTACAAGTAATTTGATTTTGGAATTTCACTGAAAATATTGATTCAATATACATTGTAGGCCATGAGGAAACTACGAATTATACATAACACATAGGTTATTATCTCCCAAATTGTAAAGGTCATTTGACCTGAAGCTTCCAGTTGTTATTGATGACACCGTGCACTATTCTAAATAGTTTGTATTCTGTCAAAGTCCTCAAAAATAAAATGTACATACGGTGACATGAACGTTTGACACTGACCTAGACCCAATGTATTGTCAATGGGAGAATGTTGTCAAATAAGTTATCTCCCAAATTGTTATTGAAAGGTTAAGTTGAAATTTTTAGTCATTATAGAGGACAGTTTTGCACAACAGAGGGGTTTGGTAAGTGACAACCTAAATCTTTTGCCTAAATGTGGCTGCTTTGATCATCAATAATTTGTTTGCACGCCGAAAATGGAAATGGCAATGGTAGGAAATGGAAACGACAGAAAATGTAAGTGTCAGAAGATATTTGAAAAGGAATTTGATATTCAATAAATTTGCAAGTCCCCCTCTTTGCAATGTCAATTTTTTTTTCAGACCCCCCTGGCATGTTGTAAATTTGTTCAAGTCCCCCTGAAATCTCCCGCCCCTCCCCCTCCAGGGGTGTTTGTGAATGTAACATAAGACCTTTGGAATAATGCGATAATGTAGACATAGCGAACGTCAAGATATGGAAGTAAACATAAAATAACCCGCTAACCATGTAAATCAAATTTATCGACGATATGTTCTACATGGTATACAGTAACGATAGAGGTGCACTATAGTGAAAGAATTTGTCTGTGTGATTCAATTTCGCTGTTTTCACTGATAAATTAAGTTCGCCGAATGAAATAAAACTGAATTTGTTAATAACTGATGAAATCAAAGTGAAACATGTCAAAGTAATGAACTTAAGTCCTGACGAAAAGTATTGAGTAGCAATGTTTACTCCTGTTAGGACTTGGGACACACTTATCTGACAAAGGTCACGAAAATTGATAGGGATCATAGATGGCAGAATGCGCCTCGCGGTCAGACGCTTGGACTTTCAAATTTTTACAATTCTTTTCTGATCTATCGCTTGCAGGGGCTAAGTTTCAAGCTCTTAGAGTAAATAAGATTTTCACCGCCTCACTTTCGTGCGGGCATTTTGAATTTCAAATACCAGCTAGTACATAATACGTTATTTGCTTCCCCTGGTAGTACCAAAATTGTATAGTGAGCCCTGATGTTTATTCTATGTATGTCAAGAGAATAATTGAACGTTTTTATTTTGTAAAGCCTCGTTTCTGACTACGTGGTGAAAGCAGGCGGCAGAAGTTGCAACTGAAAAATGACCTGAGGGCAGCGCTGCCCTGAGGGCAGCTCAGAGTTGAGGAAACATGTGCACAACATTCAATGACGTCACTGATGAACTGTATATCTGCCCTGAGGGCAGCTCAGATATATTGCTGCCCTCAGGGCAGATTGGCAGATAGGATAGGAAATGTATGTCTGCCCTGAGGACAGCTCAGATATATTGCTGCCCTCAGGGCAGATTGGTAGATGGGATAGGAAATGTATGTCTGCCCTGAGGGCAGCTCTGATATATTGCTGCCCTCAGGGAAGATTAATAGATGTAAAATTATGCAATGATGTGTGAGCATAGTAAATGTGTGTCTGCCCTGAGGGCAGCTCAGATATATTGCTGCCCTCGGGGCAGATTGGTAGATAGTACAGGAAATGTATGTCTGCCCTCAGGGCAGATTGATAGATATACAATTATGCAATGATGTGTGAGCATAGGAAATGTATGTCTGCCCTGAGGGCAGCTCAGATGTATTGCTGCCCTCAGGGCAGATTGGTAGATGGGATAGGAAATGTATGTCTGCCCTAAGGGCAGCTCTAATAAATTGCTGCCCTCAGGGCAGATCGGTAGATATAGCCTATTGTAATACTTTAAGGATGGGAAATGTATGTCTGCCCTGAGGGCAGCTCTAATATATTGCTGCCCTCAGGGCAGATTGGTAGATATACCCTATGCAATACTTTCAGGATAGGAAATGTATGTCTGCCCTGAGGGCAGCTCAGACATATTGCTGCCCTCAGGGCAGCAATATATCTGAGCTGCCCTCAGGGCAGACATATTTATATATCCCATCCTTAAAGTATTGCATAGTGTAATCTACCAATCTGGACTGAGAGCAGCAATAAGTATTGCATAGGGTATATCTACCGATCTGCCCTGAGGGCAGCAATTTATTAGAGCTGCCCTTAGGGCAGACATACATTTCCTATCCTATCTGCCAATCTGCCCTGGGGGCAGCAAATTGCAATATCTGAGCTGCCCTCAGGGCTGACAAACAGTTCCTCAGTGACGTCATTGGATGTTGTGCACATGTCTACTCCGCTGAACTGCCCTAAGGGCAGCGCTGCCCTAAGGTCATTTTTCAGTAGCAACTTCTGCCGCCTGCCGTGGTGAAATGCCCGCAATGGAACTCGTAGGGTCACGAAGAGTTCGTGCACCCTATCACATTGCAAATATGGTGCTCAAAATCACGGTCCCTCCACAAAAATCTACCATTTTCAATATTTCCAACTGGTTTGTTGCTTGCAAAGGTAAAGGTAGCAGGTTGCCTTGCTCAAATACCATATCATGTTTGCATGAATTTCACAACTTACAAAATTTAGATGGCCGAATAGCCAGTGTTTAGGCTCTCCAGGAAAGCAGCTGAACGCCTTCTCCAGCTGACGTCTCATCGCCATATTCTTCAGTAATACAGTCACCACCTTAGGGACGATTCAGAATTTACTTCCAGGGGGAGGGTGGAGGATTTTCTATTTTCTGGGTGATTTTTTTCCACGGCCCCCCTAGTAAATTATAGAAAAAATCTATGGCCCCCCTCATCTTTCGTTTTTTTTTTCCATGGCCCCCCCCCCCTAATATATACATGCATGCTTATACACTATAGACATATCCAGTCTAACAAGTTGCAGGAACTGTAGTGGACATTTAATCGATGATATAACAAATCATTTCAGGGTTATGTGACAATAAAAAGAATGATTTGCAGGGACTGCAAGTGGCACACTTTGGAAAGGGTAGCAATAAACATATCTGGTTGTAAATTTCTGAAGAAAAGTTAATTACTAAATATGAATACGTTTTTCGTTATGTCTCACTGATACATATGATGCACACAAAGACAAGCAAAGATGTCAGTTAGAAATGGTGAACAGGAAATCAGAGGAGCAGATAATTGGCAAAGTGATATATATCTAGAAGTTTAATTGTACATCATTTGCAGATATCCAGATATTTCTGGAAAGTAAGATGTACCTGTACATGCACAAGTTCAGCATACATTTTCATTTGATGATGCTGAATGCAGACTCACGGTGAAAGTTTTAAACATTAGGAATTAAAATTGGTGAAAGCCAACTTGTTTTTAATTTTCTCTTTTTTTCTAATTTGGTTGTCATAAAACCAAGTAGCTGCCACGGAAAGCAACAATGCTGAGGAATATTTTAGATCATTTCTTGAACAAAACACCTTATCAAAAAATGAATTCACATGTTATTCTGCTCATTCCATTAACAATCCAATGTTCATATTAAAATGCAGATAACCCTGTGTAAGTCAAAGTTCACATTTTGTCAGCAGTATTTTTCAAAATTGACAGAGCATTCATATTTCAAATTTTTTTAACAAACTTTAATCTTAAAATAGTCATGATGCGCATGTTTCAGATGACATGAAACAATACATGTTAATTTGCTTTTTTGCCTTTTCTGCCAGCCGCCACTGAGAAATCTTTGATTATACATATCAGAATGAATGGGACACAAAAGTATTAGCATCAATACACAATGTGTAAGCCTATCCATATTTCTCCTAGCCTCACACACACTGAGATCACTTCTTGGACGACAGCAAATTTCTTGTGTACACAATATTTCAACAATCCGACACCATAGCATTGGTGCAGTGCCACATGATCTTCTGGATGCACATACAGGATTATTGGAAAATCAACCCTTTTGTAAATTTTTCACCATATATTTTTGACAGTAATACATAATATTTTTATTTTCAACATTAAAAAACTATTCGCTGAAAAGCAACTTGAAGATGAGACGGCCATAAATTTATTTTCAAAAAAGTTTATAGTAGATGTAAGCACTGTAAAAAGTTATGTAGAACATTTAAAAAATTTAGAAAGGGTAAAATTGATGAGAATGAAACATAGAAAAAGGAGCAGAAAAGAAGAGAGGATAAATAATACGAGGACTATGACTGGTTAAAGTTGCTCTTGAGTGGGAACCTTCAAAATTTAAACGTAAAAGAATTAGATAAATACCTTGATAAACATAAATTACCAAAACAAAAAAAATTAAAAGCTGAAAAAGTTCAAATTATAACCGCACATATACATGCACAACCTTCATTCAATTTAAGAAAACTGTCAGGGAAAGATGTAACAACTTATGTCACAGATGAGTCAGAGTCAGATAGCAGTGACTCTGAATTGGAAATCTCTGTCAATGGAGTCATTGAGAGTGATGATGATGGTGTTGGTTCTGAATATAATAGTGACACAGACACTGAACTGACGAAATCCCAGAGAACCAACGTGACCATGTTACTTTAAGAAGTGGCAGAGTAGCAAGTCGTTTTGTTTTGAATTAAGGTGGAGCTGCATGTTGCCAACACAGTTTTTTCAAAGCAATATTTCTCATCAAAGATGACAAGGAAACCCCTCATACCATATATTTTCAAAAAGCAGAGACTCTAAAGTTTAGTATGGTAGCAGTAGTTTACTCAAAGGATGAAGTGGGTGTATATTTGGGGTAAAAAACCTCAATTTTGGTATTAATGATAAAAATTAATTTAAGTCAAAAACTAGACAGTATTTTCTGAAATGTAATATTTCACTTGAAAGGAGAGTATATGTAGAATAAAACGACTATTTTATTTGGCATTATCCATCCTCATTTTAAAATTGTAGGGGTTTAAAGACTGACACTCTAATAATTGATTAAAATCATGATCAGCAAAATTAAAATGCCTCTTATTCAAAATGCCTCTTTTTAAAAATGTAAGAGCTTTATTGCCAAACAAAAGCAATTGATAGTCGTTTGTTATATAGCATTTAAAAAACATAATGTGAAATTTCAGAAAATTTGACCCAGTCGGAGTGGAGTTATATTCTTCGGAAATTTTGAAATTGGGAGGCAAAAGAAGCCAAGAAATCGGGTGATTTGCATACATTTGCACAAATTAACACTTCTTTATCATGCAACTTTACACTGCTTTACAAGCTACAAGGTAAACCCAACCTGATGATGCTGAATATTTGCTGTAATTTTTAGCATTTGTTCAATGTTCATCTCTGTGTATCAGCATTTGTTTGTTATTCTATCACTACATAGAACACCCAATGCTGTATTTAGCAACATACCAGTGTGAACATAAATGACCATTGTTATTGTTGATAAATGAATTCTAGCCTGGACTTGATTCGAGATCTCTTTTCAACAAAAACAACCCCGACTGTTTACTGTATGGTTTGTGTTGACATGCTAAATACTGGACATTTCATGACGCTTCAGGGAGGAGAACAAGATACTGCAGTAGATGCATAAAACAAACCACTGTGAATATTACCGAATTTGGCAGCTAAGGAGTTTAACTAAACACGTTGAGTTTATCTGTCACCCAGGTAGCATCTATGGTTCTCTTTTGTAGAGATCAGAAATTCTGGGCAAATATTGAATTGATGATTTTTTTTCCTTGCCCCCCCCCTAAAAGATTGTGGTATTTTTGTCTGGCCCCCCCTAAATTTTCTTGGGAAAAATGGGTGGCCCCCCCCCTGAAAATCCTCCCCCCCCCCCCCCCTGGAAGTATATTCTGAATCGTCCCTTAACGACGAAAACGGTGACGGCGAATGCTAGAATTGCCTGTGTCGCAGTGGTTTCTGCCATTACTGCTGTTAGGTAGAAGAACAAGTGCCTCAGCGTTTCAACGACCCCGTTTACCAGCGAACCTAGGGCAGACATTTTCTCCTCGGCCTCACGCTGATCGTGCCGTGCCACTTTCAGCCTAGCTGTGGAAACGCGGGGTTGACCTTTGACCCGCACTGCGTTTCTACAGCTACTTTCAGCCATACCAGTCAAGTGTGCAACAAGAAAACAATGTGCCGTCATATATAAAGTACAGTTCTACATAAAGGAGGCAAAGGTTAACCACGGTCCCCTTTTGGTGAAGGAACTGTGGGTTAACCCTACACAACATTAAGAGGGCAAAGGTTACCCCTGCACATGATCACAGTGTAAGTCAGACATTGATCCCCAACATACCTGAACTCAAAGGTGCCTGGGTTGCCGTCGCTTTCAAAATAAATATCCGATACGTTTTCTCTGACACATCCCAACGGAGCTACTTCGCCGTTAGCCCATTCCTTTCACAATATTTTCCCTGGCTCATTTGATAGACTTTTAAGGTTTTAAGGTCGGACTTTTTGTTGTTTAGTGTTCTTTTGGGGACTATGGGACCCACAGGACAGTTTTGTCAATGCTCTACTCGCGAGAAATTGTCCATTTTGAAAAGGTAAATGACAGTATTAAAAATTTCACCGGAACGGAAAGGTAAATTGATTTTCCTCATGCGCACCCCAACGTACTTGACACTATATTATGAAGAATTCAGTGACGTTTATTTTTAACGACAAGAGTAAATATTTAAAAAAGCATATATGAGACAACCGGTACATAGAGAGAAATGATACCTAAATGTGACTTCATCTCATACAGTGATAGAATTGCAATTTAGTGATGAAAATCTGTCAACTTTCCATGACATTCTTCTCTTTCGTCCTCCATCTTACCTAATAACAACTTACCATAGAGTTGGATAAGTAAGAGTAAGAAGCATGCAATAAACAGTGCTGACCAGTGAAAGTATACACAGGCACACATACGTCTGAGTGACTGCAGAATGAAAGCTTAAAAGGACATTAGCTGTAACTTTTGACTAATTTTTCACTACTCTGTTTCAATGTATCAACTACAGAATTTTACTATAATCCGATCATCATGACCAATGCTCGATGTCCTGTTGCCAACACGGCTTGCATATGTGAAATGACCATTGTTATTGTTGATAAATGTATTCTAGTCCGGACCTGAATACAAAATTTAAACAATAACAATGCAGATTATACTCATATAGGGTATATTTATGAGCTGAATATTAGGAATTTCTCCATGGTTTAGGGATTCAAACCAGAAACTGCAGATGATACACAGGACAAACAAAATTTTAAAAAATAACCAAAGTTACAGCTAATGAATCTTCAAATTAAAAGTCAGTTTCTCAGAACAGTGAACCACAAAGAAGTTTAACTGAAGAAATGACATCTTTAGTGACAACCCATAATAGCGGCAATGGTTTATCAGAATACTTTCTTACATACATGGCGGTAAAAATTGATATATTTATGCGAATACACTCAATGCAAATGTGTATGAGGCAAAGATGCTAAAGGTAAAGTATAGTCAACGTTTTCTCAAATAAGAAGTAATGCATGTAAAGATTAAAAAGAAAAGTAAAGTAGACATATTGGAGAAGTGATAAAGAAATTATAGGATACATTTCTGAATATAGTATTTTCTACAAAAGTGAGGAAGTTTGCAATGGTCTCATATTTGGACTCTTACATGAAGAAACGTTTTCTACAGAAACTTCAACGTACTTAGGCTTAATTAGCAATAAGCAATAACCATCCGACAACACTGTCAAATTATCGCATTTTTAAAACCAGTTTAATTGACTTACGGATAAAACGCAGTATAAAACAATGGCTACATATCGGGAAACTGCATATATATTGGATTTTTTTAAAACTCTGTACTATATTGTTAATTTACATCTCTTTCCGTCATCGGTCTTTTGCTTTAGTCTTTAATTTTTGCTTTGAATGAATCGAGTACGTGCTATTTCCCCAGCACCAGGGATCCTCAAATATGACATCCTTAGTACCAATATGGTATCAGTGGAATGATGACGAAATCTACAGTGTATGTCTGAACCCCTTGTGATAGCGACTCCAACTAAATGTACAAGATCACATTGCAGTCAGAGAAACCCTGGCCATTTTCACATCTCTGCTTCATCCGACGTCAAGCGTTTCCTGAGACACAGATGCATGCCGTCCACAGTTTGCAAAACCAACCCTAGCATCGGCTTAACGGGTCTGCAGCTGTCTAAAGACAATTCAAAATTGTGCAACACCATTGACAATACTATCTTCATCTCGCTCATGGCAAAATTCTGACCGATGCAGTTTCTGGAGGAGAATAAAAAGCATACACAGCCTAAGTCTAGTCTTGCAAAAGTCAAAAGGACCTGATATATTTGTAAGCTTATCTATGTTTTATATATATATATATATATATATATATATATATATATATATATATATATATATATATATATTTGTAAGCTTATCTATGTTTTATATATATATATATATATATATATATATATATATTACGTGTGTACTCTACGTCTGTCTGCCTGTATGTATGTATGTATGTATGTATGTATGTATGTATGTATGTATGTATGTATGTATGTATGTATGTATGTATGTATGTATGTGTGTGTGTGTAGGCGTATGGATATATCAATCATATCATGTTATTGATTGAATTTATCATTTCTCCCTTCTCTCAAACCTACCGATAATATCATATGACCGATAACAGATAGCCCGGGCGCAAACCAAGTGATATTTTTTTAACCTTCATGTGACCTGTTATCTTATCAGTCTTCTATTGATCTAAGTATTTTGTTACATTTTGTTCCATTGTTTAATAGAATTCCTCTTCTTATGTTGTTCTTCAAATATGTTCGCTGTCATCATTACATTTGTCTCAACTCTGTACAGCTTCATCATCCTGGGTTTTACTGGTTTTACTGTTGCGAACAGTATTCGTATATTGTCCAGTCCTTACCAGATATCGGAGGTACCACGTGACCGTAATACTTGTGTAATTGAAGAAGAACACGCTGGGAGCATTGAGATTGATGGCTTTATTTACAGCACGGGAACACAGCCCGAGTTACAACTTTAAGCTCTCTCATAATCATCTCTCTGAATGAATGTCATTTCTCACTTATCACAATTTTAAGTTTATTCTCTTACGTAATTTACCTTTACTCTAAAAGTAATACACATTGTATTCTATTGACACACCATCTCGTGATACAACGAAATGCTGACTCTTCATGATATGTTGACTCCGCAAACTTATAGTCATTGTCGGCAGTTTTACTGCCATCTGGATTGTCACCTTGAAACATCACGCGTTGTGCATGTGTACAATCATGTCACTTTCTTAAGTTAAGGAAGCTGACGTGTAAAATGCGTGGGAGATATTACAGCATGACCAAAATTAGAAAATCAACATATCATAAAATCCCGTTCGTGTCACCTGGTACTAGGTGGAAAATATACGTTCGGTGTGAGAAATTCAAGACTGTGACACAATTGGTTGCTAGTAGAAATAGGAAGGGGAAGGGAGGGTTCTAGCTCCAGGCCACAGCTATAAGCAATGGTGTCTTAGCCAGTTACTAACCTTGGCCCCGCAGAGAAGGGAACGAATGCATGTGGCGACCGCTTTTGGACGTTCTTTGGTGTAAATCTGGATGGATCGTATTTTTCTGGTTCATCCCACACGTGTTTATTGTGATGCAGATTGTAAATGTTGATTCCAATTGGCGTGTCTGTAAGGTATGGAATGAAAACAGTGTCAGTGTTGTTGAAAGATCTGAGCATTTGATGCTGGCTGCTAATCAATAGTAGTTGTATGCTGTATTTTTATGTCAACTACAATTTCTAATTGTTCTATTCCCGAAGCATGTTGAGATATACAGTATTCAGCTTGTCAACTCAGCTTGAACACGTGACAGGTGAATTCTGGTCCGGACTAGAATTGAAATTTACACAAAAACCAGTGCATTCTACACGTATAGACGCTGTGTGGGTAAATAAATAGCAGGTGTTTGAACATGATTTGAGGAGTAGAACTAGAGCTTACAATTGACATAAGAAACTCAAATAATGAGAAAATCATCAAAATTACAGGTACTGACCCTTAAGGTATACCAAGTAGTCAGAAAATGAAAGTTGCAGTTTTTTCTTTGTATTTTTTTCAACAAAACTCTAAAAGTATATTCTCTCACAATTCGGAAGACACGTATTCTGTCAACATGAAAACAATTTTGGATCAGACGAGACAAAATGTAACGGACATAATGCCTAAAATTTAACGATATTTAAAATTGAAACTAGTGGCGATTCTACGTGTAAACATTGCGGGTCGGAGGGGGATTAAATTTTCGATGGAAACAAATGTAAGACGGCGAAAACTTAATTGTCTACCCAGACTTAAATGAGTGCACGCAAGCTATGGATGAGCAGAATATTGTAAGATTCTGAGACCCCGAAATTCATCCTTTGGCCAAACTGTATGGCGTTACCTTTCGGGAACGTTCTACCATCAGGCAACTCTATAGGTTTTGTAACATCCCGACCAATCATTGGCACTGCTGGTGTGATGCGTAGACTCTCTTTGATGCACATCGTTAGACAAGGAAAATTGACTAAGTCATCCCTAAGGAATGAAAAATGGATCAAAAATAGGAGAAACCAGGAAAACATGTGTATGGTGCAATCACAGGCTTGCAGTAATTATTATGTTGTCGCCGTTTGAATAAAACTGTTGACGACTATATTCCGGTAACACTTTTTTGAATTTTTCAATCAATGGTAGGCTTGGCCAGCCATGCAGTAATTCAGCTGCCGAGGAAAGCCAGGCGACAGGGGTTAGTCTGAATAAATGGGTGCACGAATTTGCTCCAATAGAAACTCCGTAAGGGAGAAAGCTCACCATTTAAGGCATGTGTCCCTTTTCTTGAGAAAGAACTCGTCTATCTCTTGCTGGCACTTCTTCTGATGTTCTGGGTGTTTAGCCAGATTGTATAGACACCATGATATGCCGCTAGCCGTGGTGTCGTGCCCTTCGAACATAAATGTGTCTACTTCATCCTGAATTTCCTCATCCGTCAGACCCTTGCCGTCTTCATCCTACCCTCGGTAAGGAAGCGAAAATACATGTAAAATTGGCAAAGCAACTTAAAAATAAAGCCCTATAACTGTTGACATGCATTATTTGGTAATTTTTCCGCAATCGGTCATTTTATTCGTTATTACTTTTTTCCATTGATTACTTGGCCTTGCAATGCTTGTGTATTGCGTGCATGGATTAACATGTTTGTGATCGAGATCATCTTCTGTATCAATTTATTTCTCGTCGAGCAATCTGGATATATCTCGCAAGAGGGCGAAGTGACTGTGTGAACTTTATCCAAGTGGCGACCTCTGACTACCGGTCATTCGAGTCAAACTTTAGTGAGTTTGCCGGATACACCATTAACTTTTGGGAGGCCACAGTTTAGCACGCATCTTTCGTTAGTAGATTTCCACATTTGCAAAAGCACAAAGGCTGCAAAAATGTTGCAATTTCTGCCTTGCATGTTTTGTTTGTTGGTTCGCTTTTTACCACAACTTCCGAGATGTTATAGGTGACCACTATTTCTGAAGTGGCCGTCGTCGCTTGACCTTCTGAATACAAGACCTAGAGTGACTTTAGTTTAGACTTCGTACAAGGTCAAATATCAAGGCTTTTACCATTTCGGCAAAAACGAGACGAGCACAGAAAGAGGCAATGATTTCCTCCTACCTTGACGGACAGTAATATGTCGAGGAAATCCACATAGTTTCGCTTTGTGACCTCCCCTGTCGTCTTCCTTAACTGCAAAGTCGCCTTCCGCTCCTTGATGACAGTTTGTGAGTATTCATGGAGACATTGCAGGGATCTTTTGAACTTCTTCCCGTTCCGTGTGAAGTTATAGTAAATGAAATCTCCATGGTGGAAGACGTTGAGAAACCTCTCGGCTATCAGATGGGCGGCCTCGTTAACAGCCTGGACATACGGGTTGAACTTCCTAATACAAGAACAATCGGAATGTTTCAAATAGATAAAACGAGCGCAAGGGCAATGATGGTGTGCATAGAATGATTTTGACTCTCGCTGTTAATTATTGAAAATAATTACAAATGCTGGTCACCTAGTGCTCGGTAGTCGTTGGCTTACGTTTAGTTTGGCAGCAAAAACGGATTGACACATCATACTGGAAGAAATACTAGTAGTTCACGTGACATATTTGTAATGTGCCCCTTTATTCGATGATTACAATATACATATTCGGACATCACATTCTTTGGCCAACCAGGGGTCCGCTCCACAGTCGGGGCCTGACATCCAAATAAAACATCAGAAACAGTTTGTTGATGGTAGAATTTGCATGGAATGGTGTAGATTATTTACGGTTTTGTCTGGCACTGGTTGTCCAAGCTGAAAATACACTTCATCAATGAGTCTAGCGTCATCAATCGGATATCCTGAGAGACTTCGATGGAACCTTGATCGCAGCGGTCGGACCATTTTGTCTGAAATATATGGTAGACGATTGTGTTCGAGAATAAAATGTTACACATAATCGCGTGAATTAACTTTACATAGTTGCGTTTGACATGAATCGTCGACCGACACATACGTCATCACATACCACGCTGTCACTCATTACAAACCTTCTACACGTCCATTATCTCCTTCAAAAGAGCAACTTTAATAGCAATGGCAGTCGCAGCTGCATCGATTGTGAGTCGCTTGTCTTCCGCGCGTGCTTCTATAAGCAGGCGTTGATTGATTGATTAATTGATTGATTGATTAAATAAATTATTTAATTTCCATTGTTATAACGTTAAAAGGAGCTAAACAAATGTGTTTTTCCTTTTATTCGTAAGATAATATATTATAATATATATATATATATATATATATATATATATATATATATATATATATATACCTGTATATATATATATATATATATATACATATATATACAGACGCATGTGTAAATGCCTCTCTGTTCTTCAGACTATGTGTCTTTCTGTGTCTCTCTCTGTCTACAGGTGTATATCTCTGTCTCTATCTGTCTCTGTCTGTCTGTCTGTCTGTATGTCTGTCTGCCTCCCCTCCTCTCTCTCTCTCTCTCTCTCTCTCTCTCTCTCAATCTTCCATACTTTGTCTCACTTGCATTCAAAGAAGATGCACTTCATTTATAGTATGCCATGTTACTTACCACAAGTACTTTTGCGCAGTCGTTGAATATCTTGGCGTACGGTTTCAAAATTTCGAAATGAAATCCAGGCGTTAACAGTTTACGGTTTCTGGTCCACTTGGGTCCGTTGCTAATGAGCAAACCATCACCAAGCCAAGGTTTAACAAATCCATACGCCCACTTATCCTTCGGCTCTAGCAAGGAAAAGTACGAAAACACACGGATGGTAAACGGATTTACCTTCTATATCATGTTTGGTTTAAGTAAGTTAAACTTCTTACAAATTATTATTTTTGTCGTTCGGCCTCTTAAACAGGGCTGCTTTCCAATAATTCTCGAGTTCGACCATTCATATCAATCACTATGAGATTTTCGAGGTCAAAAGTATCCTGTGATCCCTTTTCAAGCCGATGTTTATACAGAATTTATGAAAATTACATGCACAGAGTTCCGACCACAAGCTGAAGGGATAGATGTAGGGCAAACAGGCAAAAGTTTCTAGGGGCAGTAAGTGTTACGCGATACTACGATTGCACCTCAGGGTTAGATATTCAGACTGTCAAATTTTGCAATTCGGTATTGGTTTACCGTTCGTAGGGGCTCATTTTAAGCTCGTTGTTTAAGCAAAGTTTTCATAGTTTTATGAAACTTAAAAAATATTGTTTCGCCATAGATTTAACAAAGGGATGGCAACCATTTTGAATATCACATATTGGTAAGATGTCTAGGACAAAAATTTAAACAGTGACCTCTGATTTTATTCTTGCTTTGTTAAGAGCACTGTTGAAAGTTTCGTTGGGGAGAGTTTAAGCAAAAGTTTAAGTCTTTCACTTGCGTAGTGCGTTCTACCTTAAAGCTATTTATTTACTGTATTGCTATTGTAGTCGTGAAATATCGGAATAGGCCACCTAGTCTTCCAACAGAAACTTACTGATAGATTAAAAGCGGTATTGGGATTCGAATGTAATATCTGAAGTCAACTAAACTTCGACAAATACAACGTCATAATATCTCCTGTTTCTTTGCCTTGTTCATACTTTTATGTGTTACGGTAAAAGAATACACAAGTACCCCGCTGCTCTTGTCTCACAGATTTGTAATTAGCCCAGAGCGCTCAAAATGCTTATTCCGACGACGATGTTTTTCCCAGGCCGAGAATAAATATTCCCAACACTGTTTAATTTTGACAATTGCACAACACGAAAGATTCCTCTTTTTACCTGTTGTCGACAAAAGCGCCTTTACCGTCATTGGATGGCAACACTCATATCCCGCACGCGTCGGTCCGTACCAAACTGGAAAACCGTGTACGTATTTCGCCGCCCACTCAACACCAATTCGCATGTAGGATTGTGGGTCTATCTGCATGGAAACACGATGATTAAAACTGGAGTGATCAGTTAATCGACTCTAATAACTGACTGAGTTGACTGACAGGCTTGTTGAGCAAAACACCAATTCGCATGTAGGATTGTGGGTCTATCTGCATGGAAACACGATGATTAAAACTGGAGTGATCAGTTAATCGACTCTAATAACTGACTGAGTTGACTGACAGGCTTGTTGGGTTATCAAGACTTACCTGAGTGGTTGAGATATGTCAATTTGTGATTGATTGATTGATTGAAAATTGATCGTTGGATTGATCGACACAAAACGTGTTACGATCTTTATTTTTGTGACCCTGTATCCCAGAAACTTTAATTCTAGTGCCTTAAGCTCATTTTAAATTTGAATACAACATCAAAAACAGCAAATTAACGTTATCGTACTTTTATCACTATATTCATGAGCCTATGATTCTTGCCGAATACACACTGATCTAATTTCGACTGCTCTGATACTAAAAAAGACCACTCCACATAAAAAACCTATAGATGACAGTGTAACATTTATCCACAAATGTCCTCCATCAAAAGACCATTGCTGAAATATTGAAACAAATGCATTCATCTACTCTTCTCCTAAGTTTGTTGACAATAAACAAGGTAAAAGTTTACACCGTTTACAATGGCATTGTTTGTTCACAGATGAGTCCGAGTCCTAACATGCTATTGTAAACAAAAATATTGAACATTACATATCCAGGCCGTGCTGATCGGACACTTGGCACTTGATTTTGGAAATTGAATAGGACACTTTATTTTACAAACTGAACCGAACTATCGGGAAATAGCGTCAGAATTTAAACTGCTTGCGCTTTATGAATTTCACATAAATGCGGAATGTTTTTGTGGCACTTCATTTATCACCATCAACGAGTGCAATTCAGATTTTAATGCTGTGTCTATTCTCACTAAACTCATGGAAACTTACCATGTGTAGATGTCCAAACAACCAATGTTTTGGCTCGCCCGGAAACTGTTTGAAGGCCCTCAGTAGACGTTGTCGGTTCTCCAGTTCTGCCGATAGCACAGACAATACCTTACCAAATAGGCCGAAACAGATGATCAAGAAAGTTACCCCTAGCATGAGTACGCCGTGTGACATATTGTTGGAAAACGATAGCTGACGATATACGCCGACCGTCGAGTTCAGCACATCACTCAATACCGCCATTTTTGTTCGGCAAACTCTAGACTTTGGGGACCCTATCACCAAACACCTTTGTACGTGAACAGAGTTCGTTGACCTAAACATCTTGTCGCAAACCCGCTACTTTAGTTTAATTTTGCATGCACTTATTTCAGTCATTTATTCCAGTTTGTAAACTCCTCAAATTTTGAATGGTATATAAAATGACTGGTGAATTTATCGTTTGCACAAATGAGAGCAAAGCCGATGCCCCATAATTTTGTTTTGTTCTGCCTCTGAAGCAGATAGCCCTGATTTATAATTACACCGCAGTCTCAACGTTCAGATGCAACACAACGAGGCTCTCAGAAAGTGTGTAACCCTTACAGAAAATGCGACATTGATAGTTTTTACACCAATGTTATATCAAATTTAGAAATATTACATGTAAAGGAACAAGGGACAAACAGACAAAGTGTGTCCCAGCAATCGAGGTAGTGAGCGATCGTGTAATACTTTAAAGGGGGCAGTCGTCGGATTGGGGTCCAGACACTTCGCATGAACCAAAACCAGTTCGCCCCACACAACTTCGTCCCAAAACCATTTCGACCAAAACCACCTCGTCCCAAGCACTACCTCGTCCAACGCCACTTCGCCCCAAGTACCACCTCGTACTAAAACCACTTCGCCAAAAGTATAGTACCATCAACTCGTTCTAAAACAACGATGCTACGATGTATCATAACATTGTTTTTGCTTTAATGTGTCAGGACATTTTGGCTACCACGAACCATTTATTCTTGCATGAAACCATAAACGGTATATAAGAAAAAAGAAAAACGCAAACTACTAAATGCTACAACTCATGTGCCGTGCGCGGAATTGCACGATGTCATTTTCTCAAAAGGTGTACAATTTCAACTTGATAGAAAGATGATGAAAACTTCAATGGCAGTGGTTGGTTATTTTCAGCTTTTAACGGTTGGCGATAAGTTTTGAGCGAATTGGCATTGTTTTGGGGCGAAATGGTTTTGGACGACGTGACTTTTTGGGCAAAGAGGTGTTGATACGAGGTTGTTTTGGCGCGAAGTGGTTTTGCCGCGACATGGTATTGGGCGAGATGGTATGGTGCGAAGTGTCTGGGAACCGTCGGAACTGCGCCTGAGCGGCTTTCTTATTTACAAACAATGTTTTTCATGCATGATATCTAGATGCGTCAAGTCAACCATGTTGCAACAATTAAATTTCAGGATATTCATTGCAAACAGAAATGTTTTAACTTTCATCAATCGCCAACGTACCCTAGATACATCAGTCGTAGCGGTCGTAGCGGTCCCTGGCAACCTTTGAGTAGAGTTCTGACGACTGCCTGCCATTAATTACCATGCAGTAAAACTCAAAATGCGGTGAGTGTTAGCGGGTTCACCTGTTATATCAGGGTCACCGATCGGGCGAAACACCATTTTCAGTTTAATATTGAAGTGCTGCAAGTTTGACTTTTTAAGTTGCAGAACGATTATTACGACTTTTATGACTGAAACGAAAAAGCTTAAATGATGCACAAACACTACATGCATATAAAACAGTTCTTGAAAGAAGAGCTTAAACACTCTCCATTGTGAAAACTAGGAGTGAGAATTGTAAAGCTGCATAAAGGAGCTCCGTGTCATAAGTTAGGTGACATGGTAATTGGTCATGATTGCTTTAAGTTAATTCTCTTGTTTTCTTGTTGGCTATCTAAAAGGGTGCTTCGTGGAACAAAATGTCCGCCTGAGAGAAGACATAATTGATTTTGCAGGGAAAGGGAAGAAAGGATGAGCCATTTTGTTTTTAGATTTTTCAAAGCGTTTGATTCTGTAATACATAATTTAATGTTATTGGCACTGAAGACATTTTTGGAGGAATCCTTTATAAGATGGATTGGAACAATTTACAGTGATTGTAGCAGCGCTTTTATATTATAATCAACGGATGTATTTCAAGGAAGTTAAGTAGAGACTGAAGGTCATTCGGCATGGTTGCCCTCTATCAGCACTGTTTTTTCTTGGTTTTTGCTGAAGAATTAGGACATGTTATAAGAAATGATCTAGAGTTGGAGGGTTTCATCATTACATTGTAAATCGGGGAAGTCAATAAGTCTTCAAAAATCAGAAAAATCATATGCTTGTGGAATTTTTCAACAATCTTGTGGAGAGACGTATATGTGGGAAAATATATGGTGTTTTAAGCTGAGGATTATGCTTACAAAGAAAATTGCCAAGTTTAATTATGTTACATGATAAGTTACCGAATATGTATAACTTTTGGAAACGGAAAATAATAGATCATCTTGAGTGTTAAGCATGTCATAAGAAAGGCGTTTGTGAGCATTTCCTGTTTGTGTATCACGACAATGCGATTCTGGCAAAAAGTGAATGAGATTATTAATATGGTATGGAAAACAAACTTAAAAAAATGTGGAAACTTGTAGTTTGTGGTTATAAGTTAGATTTTGATTTCATTTATTCATTTATTTATTTCGAACTCCAACACAGATATGATACAGTTAAAAACCATATACATCCGCACTTACAGGAGGATTTTAATAAAAAATACAACTAACATGATGTTACACGACAAGAAAGCAAGTTTAAACAAATGACAACAAGGGCAAAGTAAAAATTCAAAAATAAACGCTTTTAGCTTTTCTTTTAAAACTCGAAACATAAATGTTAAAAATTGGTAGACATTAATAAAAACTATTATATAGCTTTGGAATGCGATTAAAAAGTGAATTGCGAGTAAATTTAACTCTACCATCAGGTTCATGAAATGTCCGTTTCTGTCTAGTTCATCGCCAAGGAGTGTGTAAATTAAAAATTCGTTGGCAATCAAGAAGGGTATTAATTGATTTGTGAAGAAAAACAAGATCAAAATAAGTGCGCCTTTTAGACAGCATTGGCACACACACAGATCATCATATGAATAATCATCAAACCTTACTTTTACAAGATAACACAAATATTTAACAAAGTTACGCTGTACAGCGTCTAGTTTGTCTGAGTACACTTTGTCAATGCTGTTCCAAACAACTGATGCATACTCGAGTTTAGTTCTAATGAATGTTTTGTAAACCACGAGCAATGCATCCACTGACAACCGTTTGCCAAATTTTTTTAAAAATAGGGTTATGGAGATGAACATAGTTATAAATATAGCTACTTTTGCAGTATACAAGACAAAGATATTGAATGAAAAATCTACTGAACTTTTTCTAAAGGAAGAATTAATGTATTTCAAAATTACGAAGAAGAGTTCATACAAAGAACAAGTGATAAAGTATTTACGGTGGAATACTTTTGTGAATGTGGTATTTTGTGGTATTTTCTTTTTGTTCATTGTTGTTTGTATTTTTTTTTACAAATAGACTTGATTTGTTAAAGTTATGTAGAGTCAAAAAATAATAGAAATGTTTCCTAAAGTGTTAATAAAGTGTGTTTTTTTCGAAAAAAGTATATTCTCACAACTCGTCAAAGCAAATTTGTGATAACATGATTTATGCTTAACTTTACTACCATACCTGAAAACTGCACATCAACCAACGCTATAGTAGGTACCCGGAATGACTATGTCTACATTTTGTCAATCATTGTTAGAATTTACAGTTTCAAACTTTTGACAACCTTAACTTTTTCAACCCACATTTTCCATACTCTACTTACGACCACCAGTTTCGAAGGCTCACTGAAAATCTGGAATTGGATTTTCAGGTTTCCAATGTGAAAACACTCAGTCATCAATCTCCGATTTCTGTTTCATCTCCTTTTCTTGTCAGCAGACCATCTCCAAGCCATGGCTTTAGAAAGCCGTGCGTTCAACAATCCCTTCGGTTAAAGTTCAGCGAAGAGAAAATGTGAATATGGCGTTTATAAATCAGGGCCTGGTTTCATCATTGACACTTTCAAATGTTATGAACAAGCTGAGCAATTACGTTATTTTCGGGAATCCGTCAATTCAATATTTACATTTATAAAACTAGTATCACATTTCCCTAAACATTGGTTTCTTTAGTACAAGGAGTTGACGAGAACAACTTACAAATGTACATTTACATTTTGATTTATCCATTTTCTAAAGCGCCTTTTCTAACATAAGAGCTTTTCAAAACCGCTGATTATATACTGCAGATAAAATTTCAAAAACACATTAAAAGTTCATCGCACATATAGGCCTATAGTTTTCAAAGTTCCAGCAGGCAATTAAAAATCTGACATCAAGAATTGAAAAATCTTAAGTATAGACGTGCCTTCAGCATGTGCTCAGCTGTTGCAACTCGAAAAATTTCAGACGTTCGATAATAGAATTTCATAGCTAATACGGTTTAACGGAAAAGATAAATACTTTCCAACGAACCGGTAATTCCGAGATGATGCTTTCCCATCTCATGAAACTTGATTTCTATCAAAGTCTTATCGTTTCCTCCATCGATCTCTTTTCTGTCGCTCGTTCACTAAGCTTGCCGTTATCCCCTTAGGGATACAAAGAGCGCCCTCTGTTGCTGAATTGAGCGAAATCTCCCGGTAAACGATTGTTCAGTGTGATTTTGCCAGAACGAGTCACCGGTTTCGGAAGATAGTTCTTATCACGCAGGATATGATCAACTTGTGTAAAAAGATTGTTGGGTCCCTAACTGCTGTCGTTTTTGACATCTTTAAGGCCCTGGGCATATAGGCCCTAAGGGAACAAGCACAAAACGGCAGGGTGGGGCTGCAGAGAAATATTTTGTCTTTTTATCGCAAATCCTCCTTTCCACAAAGTTAACAAAAATTTTAGATTCTCGTAAGAGGGCAAGAACAATTTTGAGCCCCTCGAATACAGATGCCAACTTTAATATCCCCAAGCTGCTACAGGCCTATACACACACACACAAGCGGAAGCTAATGAAGGCTCAATATAGGCCTACACACATATGAAAATAGCAACTGCATGTATACAGATATTAAATGTAAATATACTTCACTAAATGTGGTGGTAAGAAGCGCATGTGACAAAATGATTTATAATTTCACAAAAACGTAATTTCACTATACGTGGACTTAGGCTAATCTCCCTGGGCTTAGTCTATGGGGCAAACTGTGAACAATTTTTCCACCCATACAAATTAGCTAGCTATGAATGTTATACGACAGTTATCAAAATGTATAAAGGGCTAATAGCCAAGACCCTACAGTGATTAAGCCTACTCAATGCTCAGTGATTACTCAATTCATCACAGTTTTTGATGCTGTAGAGCATGTTTAACTTTCATGTTTTGGGACTATTCTGTCTCGAATTCTTCTCATCTTCTCGGATTTGTGTCTATTAAGAACATAAGGGGATCTGGTTCAGTTTCTTCGCCTGGGGGGGGGTGATTATTTTTTGCCGACGTCAAAAAGTGGCTGACCCCCTATTCCAAATTTTGAAAACAGGGTGACCCCCTATTCCAAATTTCGAAAACAGGGTGACCCCCTATTCCAAATTTCGAAAACAGGGTGACCCCCTATTCCAAATTTCGAAAACAGGGTGACCCCCCCCCCCTGCACGCGACAACTGTAAAACAAAAGCTGGACATAAATTATATATATTATATTTTACATACATTTATATTTTAACAGATATTCTGTGTTTTAATGAAATTGTTGACATGTCAGTTGTAAGATAGGAATTTCAAAGTGTCAATCTTAAAGTTTGAATACAGTACATTTTGAATGAGCTGTGAATGTATTTCACACTTTCTATGCTTAACCAGATGTCCTGAACAGAAATGGATGTCAATCATTAATATCAAAGAGGAAAAAAGCAGTAAATCAAAATTTTGATAGGTGTTAAGACTTGCCAGCCATCCAATTTAGATCTCCTGAGCAGCCATAGAGAGGCATTTTAGCCAAATCTGGAGTGTACAGTGTCTGAGATGACCTTTTCTTGTAACATTGAAACCATAAAAGCACAGCTAATAATGACAAAAACTGCCTTTTTTAACTGTTATTTTTGTCATAAAAAAGCATCATTCTACAGAAAACCTGAGACACAAAGGAAAACAGTTGCATCAATGAGAACGAAAGATATCTTGTCATTTTTCTATCTCTAAAATAAGTCACTGTATCAAATATATATTGTGAAATATTTGTGCATGTTGCTTTCTCATACTGAATTCTCATAGAGACAACAGAAAAGTATCAGGAATTTGTCATGCTTTTCATATGAAATGCAGATTTCATAACGGTACACTTTCACTTAGCAAACATCAAGATATCTCTGGCATATATCTCTGATTTATTAAAGTATGGCGCCCGAAGGGCACGGAGAAAAATATGAAACATCCTGATATCTCTGATATATATGTCTTGTATATTAAAGTCATGCACAGGAAGGGCGTGCTGAAAAATGTCTGATATATTAAAGTAATGCTGCTCGAAGAGCACGCTGAAAAATATTGAACATACAGATATCTCTGATATAGGCTATGTAGGCCTATGCCTGATATGTAAAAGTTGGGCGTGCTGAAAAACATGTCTGATTATTAAAGTTACGCGCCCCAAAGGGCGCGCCGAAAAATGCAACTGAATGATGAAATTGTGGCTGACACGATGCATTTTAGGAATGATGAGCCTGTGTCGAAATTCAAAAACACTCTGACCCCCCCCCCATTGGGCATTTCAAAAACATGGTGACCCCCCCTATCACCAAAGTCAAAAACAGGGTGACCCCCAGGAATCCAACCCCCCCCCCCAGGCCGAAGACACTGACCAGTCCCCTAAATGCCTTCTTTTTCTCGAAACATGCACTACTGCCCCCGAAACACTAATTCCGGGATGAAAAAGCGAAACAAACAGCAACTGACCGGATATGTGCAGTATAAGCTTACATGAGTAGGTTAAATTCGTATCTACATTTTCTATTTCTTCTCGTAGTTTGTTCTTGATGTTCAGTTTTCCTTAAACTCCGTTTTCATAACTCCCGTTCAGGGAAGCCAGGATAAACAAAAAAAACAAAAACAAACAAAAACCAAGTTATCAATGTAAAACAACAAACCAATAGGCCCTAAGTTTAAAATAAACTAACAAAAACCAAACACGCACACACAAATTAGGCCTAATGAAAGAATGAACAAACAAATAAATAAGATAAAAAAACAATGAATGAGAATTTAAATAATTGACCGAACGACACATGCAACATACAGTATTCAAGATGCGACTTCATTAGTAGGAGTTACTCCGGGAGTTTACTAAGCAGTTAAACTGCCAATAGTCGGCTAAGCTTGCGTGTAAGCTTAGGCCAACTGACGTCGTCGCATCTTGATTATGTTCCATCCGTGCTTGCGTTCGTTCAATTCTTATTAAATCTATTGTTTTCTCTCATACGAATTTCTTTGCTTGGCGTTTTCTCTTATATTTATTTATTGTTGTCTTTGTTTATGATAGCTTCCCCTGTGTTCATGCAAGTAACTGAAGTAAACGATATACGGGGGAGGAGGCTGCCGGAAGTTCAAGGCAAAAGTAGGTTCGTTGTTACTCACCTCCACAGCATTTTGCGAAACGAAAGTGTAGCTGGTTGGTTACCGTCGTGTGCATACCGTCCAGTTTCCCAGCCTTTCAGAGGTGAGATACGCTTACATCGTTCTTAAATACGTATTTCTCAGTAAACTTCGGTGACTTCCATCCCAGAAAACAATTGTTGTGATCGCGCTGGACCCATTATGATGTCAATTCACAACTCCGTGATCGCGATAACGTAACCTGTAGCTTGGATGTGTGTTCACAGTCGCTTTGTGTCTCCTTGTGCTTTCGCTCACATAAAGTTGACATGGTTACGTTTGACGCGTTTGTCAAGTGTAGACCTAAACCCGTGCCGGTCTTTCATTCCAGGTTTAACCGTTCGTAGAATGTTTTATTTATTGGTGTGAGTTTGTATTTTGTCGTCGGCATCCAAAAGTTGGTGCAGAACTGTTTCAGAATCGTGTGAATGACCAGTAGATTTTTGGCATGGTAGATCATGCAAATATCGTAAAGTGCTATCTCATCCACAGGTAATCGACCACAGACAGTAGCTCTACTGTCTATGATTCGAGTCAATGCAAGCAAACCGTCATGCAACCAGTAAGAAAATTCTTAGTCGTTGCATCAGTGACGGTTTGCTTGCATTGAGTCGAATGCCTGTGATATTTTCCTTTGAAGTTCGAGCGGTCAGCGCGTACACGATCGTGACGATGCGTACGTACACAGTCCCTCGATCCACGGGACTGCGGTACGTATGTATCTTCTGAGGTAAACACCTCCATTATCCATGCTAATCTTACATGTGAACTGTGTCGCCTGTCAGTGGGTCCGGTCTGCTGCTACATTCATGATCTGTTGCAATTCTCGCACAGAATAATAGTATTAACTCAACTTCACAGCTATAGACCTAGGCCACAGTGGAGGGACCGTGTCCAGGCCCACAGTCTCTCAGATTGTTCAGTTAGCTAAGTACCCTACAGTCCAAGGCCCCCCCCCCCCCCCACCACACACACACCATGCAGGATCGGGTATAAACGACATGCTCAACTGGTGATCCACAAATTTGCGACTGTTTGGGACCCACCAGCAGTTGCATTGCAGACATCTCTCTATTACATAAATCACATTTTCAGAAGGTAGAAAAGCTGATAAGCAGACGGTTGCAGCAGTGTTATAATAAATAAACATTTTGAACACTCGGAATCGGAGAAGGGAAGTGAGCCATTTGTGGATAGCTTCTGTAACATTTTTATGTCAGACTTCCCTCTTTCCTGAAAGATCGAATCAAAAATGTTTTATTTCGACTACAATGATTTAGTAATGCGATACACCATATGTTGTTAAAGTTCTGTCCAGAACAGTTTGTTTGTTTTGTGTCAAGTGAGCTGTCAAAGCCATGTAGTGACACTTTTGTCAGGTTGGTTAGTGATTGTTTAGAGTGTCACTTTAACGGAGCAGGTTTCCAGCCAAATTGAATCACTGTGCACAAATTCAAAGGAAAACAAAAAAAAAAAATCACATTAAACAGTCAAAGTCAACGACCACTAATGAAAAAACCAAGGATTGAAAATTGACCCCCAACCCTAATCCTGCCAAGTTCATATATCACCATCACTCAGGTCAAGATGGTTAAAACTAGTGAAGCACAACACATCCCATATGGTGCATTTTAAAAAATATTGAACATTTGAAGACGTTTGAAAACAGAGACACTGTAAACATGATTTTTACAGTGGGGAAGTTATACTGTCTGGCAGTAAGAGGGTTAAAGGTGAATATTTCCTTCAGTGGTATTCACTCCATGTATATTCACAGGTTTGGTTCACCATGGGTTGTGGGTCCTCGCATAACTACAACTACAGTGTGTCGGAAACATGGGAAGAAGTCCACAAAACATGCTCTGTCAAGAAAAGATCTCCTGGTGACAAGCCGGTTATCAAAAGGTCAGGATGGAAAACTATCCGCATATTTGTATCGTCAACTTTCCGGGACTTTTTTGCAGAAAGAGAACTTCTAATAAAACAGGTGAGAATTGCTCAATTACACAACATCCAGTCAAGTTATTATTATTATTATTATTATTTATTTCTTAAAAGCGCACTCCACTTCGTCTCAGTGCTCTGTACATTCTACAATAAAAGGAGGTAAATAAAATCACAGATCACAAAACATACTATAACAATCTCTAAAAAGACAAGTTTTCAAGTATCGTTTAAATGTGTCAATTGAAAACTCTAGGACAGAAACATCTAAAGACAGATCATTCCATAAAATCGGGGAAGCCACTGAAAAAGCCCTAAGACCATAGTTTGTAGTAGTGTACCTGGTATCATGCCTAGTTAAAAGAACTTTATTCGACGAGCGAAGATTGCGATGAGGTACTTGGATATCTATCAATGACGTAAGGTAATCTGGACAGTTGCCAATGAGTATTTTGAAAGTAAGGAGGTTAATTTTGAACTTAATCCTTTCCCTTACTGGCAACCAATGAAGTCTAAATAATACAGGTGTAATATGTTCAAATTTCTTTGTACGAGTAACCAGTCGTGCTGCAGCATTTTGAACAGACTGAATTTTGTCGAGGTGATAATTTTGAATACCATAAAGAAGGCCGTTACAATAGTCTAATTTCGATGTGACAAAAGCATGGACCAATTTCTCTGTCGTAATTGCATCAATCAAGGAACGAATTTTACCTAATTTATACAAGGCAAAAAAGGCCGATTTACATAAGTTATTTACATGACTAGACATAAAACCGTCAGAGTCAAGTAACACTCCTAGGTTTCTAACTGATGTTGATGGAATGATATCACATGAGCCGACGCTCAAAGATTCAAGTTTTGTGCTATCCTTGCGAAAACGTGATGAAAATTGTATGACTTCGGTCTTATTATCATTTAAAAACAACATATTTGACGTCATCCATTGACGAATATTCGCTACACACTGTTCAAGATCTAACCTAACGTCCTCAGGACTCTTACAAACAACATAAATCTGGGAATCGTCTGCGTAAAACATATACTCTAAACCCTGAGCGGAAATAATGTCATCTAAAGGAGTAGTGTACAAAGTGAAAAGGATGGGCCCAGTACAGAACATTGGGGAACACCATACCTTAAAACAGCACATTCTGAAATAGTTGAATTAAGAGAAATACGCTGAACCCGGTCTGTCAAATACGATCTCAGCCACTGAATCACTAGACCGGATATTCCAAACTGAAACTGAAGTGTAGATTTACAACTGTCAATATCATCGCTATTTATTGTATTGAAACAAAGCATTGTATGACAATAATAACATCTTTTGTATTTTAATCATGACGTCGACAGTTCCTTGCTGATTAGTGATTACTGTGATGTAATTACCATGACTAAGACGTGACGTGACGTAATGACCATCACATAATGACTGTGTCACCTTTCATCCTTTGCTGAATGAAGAAAAATATTAGGAAATAATGCGAAGGAAAAGCGGAGGAAATGTTAGGAAATAATATCTAATTTTACCATAACTAAGAATGCATTTACCAATGTAAGTCATAGAGTACACGTATGTACATGAACCATTCAAATTGGAGCCCAGTGTCACTGATGCTATTTTTCAGATTTGAATATTTCCCAAATTGAAATGATAATAATTGCTAGTATTATGTGCAACGTTGATGACAATAAGCTGAACCAATCAGGTCTCTTTCTCTTGTGCATACGTCACAGTATAGTTTATTTAGCCGTACTTTTCATGTAATCAGGGAAATTCATTCCGCCATTTTGAGGTCATCTTGTTACCTCTCTGTTGTGCTTACCCTCCTCCCATCCATCAGGTCTGAAGTTTAGGATTTTGGCTTCCATAAGCTCTTGATGTTTAAGGGTGTGATGCATTTGTTCTTTTGTACACCCGTATCTACCATAAAAAGCCAAGGTTAAATATATAATCTGACAAAAAAAATACATACAATTTGATAGTCTTAACTATTTGCACAATATCTGAAGTATTGCTGATTGAATTAAAATGAAATTCATGACACAGGTGCCTGAAAAATGACCAGAAAATGTAACTTTTAACAAGCATGGTTTTGCACAACTGCCAGGTGCAATGAATTGTAATTTGAAACATGTTAGAAATGAGGGAGAGACTGCACTGCATCGTAAATTTACATTTTATTTACCAATTTATTAAACCTCTGCACTTAAACAGTATATCTTTAGAAGTGTTAGGCCAAAGGGCATCCCATTTGACATAAAGTAGCTTACTTATACATGTGCAAGTTCCATTTTATAGTAGTGTTGTTTATGGTCATCAGTGATGTTTTGGGTGATTTGCTGATTGTAATTAATTGTTTATAGATTATACCACTACATTTATAATTGCGTCGGCTTGACACATGACCTGGTTACTCTGGTAGCATTCCTCTATTGATTCAACCACAAGACTTGGCTGATTTTGTTTTATAAGGATCCTTTGTACTCTACCCACCAAACTTTGTTGTACCCTTGCCAAAAACTGAACATACCATGAAAATTTTTCTGACCGGAACTTTGAACTATAAAAATGTAAGGGTACCTCACTTGGTCAGTAGTCAACCAATTTTGCTCTTTTAATTTATTTCATGACTTATCATGTAACAATTCAAATAAGTAACTTTTTAGTTCACATGTTTCATTTGTTTTGCTGCATGTTTTTAGTGTAATCTTTAAAACTTATGGTATTGAATCCTCCTTGTTCCTGACATCTTGTTCACCTTTTAAAGAAGATGCGCCTTCAAACATTCCTCAAAGAAATTTTCAACCTTTCTCTTTCATAATCAAGAATAAAACTCAGGGGTCACTGTGCAAATCTTGGTACTATGGAAACAAATTACCCTAAATTTACCAATATTTGAAATTTAAATTGGCTGCCATTCCCATGTTAAGTCTATGTGAGAAAATATAATTTTTGATTTTCATAGCAAGGAACATGATGAATAAGTGTACTTTAATACTCCAAGAGCTTCAACATGAGCACACACAAGTGGTAGATCAGAAAAGTATTAAAATATTTGAGAGTTGGAATATCTGTCCCAGTGGTACATTCAACCTTAAGTTAAAATGGAAATTCGAAAGTATACCCATGAACTGTCTGAAATACAAATAAAAAATAAACTCCTTTTATTTTGATTCACCCAGCTTTAATTGGCAGCATTTATTGTTACATCAAAAGCCAGACTTTTCATCATACAGACCAGTCATTTCCGCTATGATAACCATATGGTTTTAACAAATTCTTCCAAAAGAAAAGTCGGAAATGGGTTTCACAGATCCACGTCATAAGTTACATGGTTACGAATGGCAAACTATGTGACCTACAGTGCACTTTAATGCCAGAAAGTTCAGTTTTCAGGAGAGCATGATTTCTAAAATGCTGCAGGAATGAAAGCTCAAGCAATAATCCTACCACACTCATATTGTCCTTGTAATCTTTCAGATATTTCCTGACCTCAGGACATGGTGTGAAAAGAGGAGGTTGCACTTGGTGGACTGTGATCTAAGATGGGTAAGCATGCAAAGTTCCTATAAAACTACACCTTCAAGTACTTTTGAATGCTTTCGTGAAACTATGATATGATTGACAAGAAGAAAAAGCTGTTCTTGAGTTATTTTTTTACTGTCCAAATGATTGCATTGTTGGGCCAAGCAGAATCTAAATTGTATGACAAAGCTTGAAAAATTTATTTTACTAATACTTAGATTCTGTTTTGCTGTTTCGTCCTTCTTGACATTAAAACAATAACATCTATCAAAAGTCACCATGGTTTGACCCAACCCAATTGTTTCAATTGTGATCGTTGCTGTAATCGTTCCCTCCAAAATTTTAGTGCAACACTTTTACCAATTTTTATTTTTTGTAAATTTTTCTGTATTTTTTTGACAATTTTGGACCTATCGGACATCACATTTCATTGGGTACAGTTTATTATCAAAATTTTGACAAAAATCTGAAAAATATTGTTTGGAGTATATTTTCTAAAGGTGACAAAAATTGACTTTGGCGCTCAAAGGGTTAAATGACATGGTCATCTCCGTGTAAAATAGATAGGTTGATATTACTTTCAACAGCGCAGTTAGATTTCCAATTTAACTTAGACACAAAGTCCTGATTGCTATTTGCTTTCTATCACATGGGTAGCAGTGTGTATAGTATGTTTTTGCAACATGGCATTTCAAGTATTTTCAGTCTTTGTTTTACAGTGGCATGTACATCTCTGTATTGTCTTCTTGAAAACACTGGATTTTGCCCAGTGTCAATGACTAAATGTGATGTTAAAGCTGTGAGAAAAGTTTGGTCAAGGTGTCCTTTTGTTTGAAGCTCCAATAATGTTTGCCAGTTTCAGTATTAAGTTTCGATTCAGTGTTTGCTGCTGGATAGTAGACAATGCATTATATCACGTTATTGAGTTGATACTACCGTTCGGTGATCACCACCTCCTGGCACGGGTCTTCTTCTGAGATCAGTGTGTGTGTGTGTGAATCTGCCCAAGTGCCCTATGGCACTGGGCAACCAACTTCAAACAAAGATCAACAGAATCTGAAGTCAGCTTGGATTGAAATGCCATCGTTGACTACAAAGCACCAAAGATCGTATGTCAGTGAGTGATTAATCACAAAAAATCAAGTAGACACACTTCACATGTAAATATCTTTCAAAATGAATTATTGAATGCTGGACAGATGACCATGCCAGGGCAAACAAATGATGCCTTGCTCACACAAAATAAAAAATTATTTTTGTTTGTAGAAGCATGCTTTCAAAAATTAGGGTAGGTACTAAGGTCAGAAAAATTTTTTTATTTTGTTTGCGGAAACCCATAAAATGTGGTAAAATTTACAGAATTCACTTGAATTTTCTTTTGAAAATGCGAAAAAAAAATGTAGGGTTGACAGGCTTTTCTAGGGTCGGTCATGTTACAAGAAACACACATTTTTCGTTTGGCCTAAAACAAATCTGCTTTTGTCTGTCAAAAATATAAAATCTTTGATACTTTTGAAACCATGGAAAAAGAGACATGCTAAAATATCTATTTTTGTAGCCATTAACAAAGTATCCAAAGAGGAGCGCATGTAAGCAGACACAACTGGTCAAAATGTTTCAAATATTTTGTCCTGACATTTATGATGTTGTAATTATTAATGTTTTGGGCATTATCTATGCTGTTTTGGTAATGAACAATATAAATACTTGATAAATCAAATTAAGAGAAAGAAATTCAGAATCAATTTCAATTAATGTACAAGATATGAGTGATCAAAACATAGGTAATACCAGTATGGACTCAAAATACACAATTAGTAAAAATACTAAGTTATGTAATTGGTCCAGTTAATCATTTCATTTTCATTAGATAAGTATCTATTAAGCCAAAACAATTACAGGTACTTAGTGATTCACTGGTTGCTAGGAAACCAAATGCTACTAGTCAAACGTTTTCATTAGTCTGGAGGTCATGAATATGCAAGCTGTAATTTTTCACATTTCATTCAGAAGAGTCATCACATCATAATCACAATTTTACAAATGTAATAGATCTTCTGATCTGTAAAGGTTGTTTCAATCCCATGAAAAGGCTCTCGCAAAGTCTTAAGAATGGCATTGTATTATAGTTGTCCTTTATGTAATTCTTTTACAATAAATTTTCTTTGAAATGTGCTGGTAAAATACTGTCAGATTAGCAATGATGGCATGTAAATGAAACTGTGTTTTTATCGGTATCCAAGTTGTAAACATCTTATTTGATAGATGCCTGGCTGGAGTGAAACATCCCTACATCCCTTTATTTTGAAATTAAATCTCTTTCTGCCAAGTAGAAGCATAGTGTTGTTTTCTGTTTATGCCAAAATATGACAAATTTACATATTGCAAATTCAACTCTCAATTGTAATTTTGATATTTCCAAAATCAATTCCAAGGCAATTGAACAGACCACATCCTCTCAATTCACACTGAACTTGCCTGCAAAAGTCTGCACTGCATCATCATAAAAGTTATGCAGTCAGATATATTGAAATCCGTAATGCATTACACCATTGGGAGAAAGTGGTTCATAAAAATACCCTTTTCATGTCCAAAAACATTTACTGTCTAGATCTTGGACTCCTATCACAATCCATAGATCAGTTCTTAATGAAATTTATTAAAATATTTCCACATCTTCCATAAACAGGGTGTTCCAAAAGATACAACATCAGAAGAAACGCTGAGAATCTGCCTGGTGAGATTGACAGATGCTACACAGATAACATTATGCCATTCTTCCTGAATCTCACAAGGTAATAAAGTGTGACTTGTCCATTTTCTATTCTGTCCTTCAAACCACACATCGCACCAGATGTGGCTGTCGTTTCCTCTGAAAGAAAATCTTCCGTCAAGCATGATTATGCATTGCTTTTGAAGGACTAAAATTGTATTTTTAGCGAGTTTGATAGGAGTCTGTAACGTTTAAAATTGACAATTTTCTGCAAGCTGTATGGATGGGTGCTTTGTGAAAGGTTGTCTTTCTTGTAGCTATGGAGGTAGTAGGAGCTTGTAGCTATGCAATTGCGTAACATAATTCACCTGGTGTGTCGTGCAGACTATTCATTATGCAAACATCCCGTCACTTGGGCATTGTTGTCTGTGAAGTCAGAGGTTTTCAGTATGTGCATTGTCAAGTGTGTTACGTCATTCTACTGTACACTGAACCTCAAGAAAATCAATAAACTCCAAGTCGGGAAGTCAGGAACACAAGCAGTTGCTTTTTGAAATAAAAACCAATTTATTGAACCAACCAAGTTCCTCGTAACTGCTATGACCAACTGAACTAGAAAACAGAATGTAAAATTTCTTCAGAACTTCCAACCAAGAATGACTTTAACAACCTTTCACTACCCTGGTTTGCTCAAACCATGGATGTACAAAAATAGTCTATTTTTGTATATCCATGCCCAAAACCTACTGTTTACACAAATGGTGAGTGAGGACCTGTTAGTAGGGAATAGGAACGATCAGGTGACTGCAAGTCATACTATACATAAACTCATCCCTTACAGACACTGCCGTGGGATAATATCCTTGATCTTTGTTATTTAAAGTAGAACATTTGAAGTATTTCGTCCATTTACTGTGCTCTTTGAAATAACTAGTTTGCATTGAAATGGATTACCCACCCATACTTGTGTTCCAAAGCTAACCAATGCCAGCTATTGAAATTCAAATAAACAGTGTGTTGCCTGGCAACAATCTTGGGTCCTGCTTGGGTCATCAGGGGGCATTTCTCGACAATTGAATGAATGAAAGCTGTCTCCTTAACAATCTCTCAGATTTGTCCCCGTTTAAAAATTAGGTCAATTTGTTCTCCGGAATGTGTACCACTGTAAATTTATCATTGAGAAAAATTTGCCATGTGTGTAGAAATAAATTTATGCACAGGGAAATTAGATTCAGTAATAAATCATATGCTTGATTGATTTACAAATCATATGATATCTTTGCTGCGCGTTATTAGACGTCAAACCTTTTTCATCAAAACCTGAATCTGATGTAAATGGTGGTTCCTGTAAACTTTAAGATATATAAAGTACTTCAAAAAAATGACAAATAAATAAATAAATGTATAGGAGGTAGAATTTTTTAAGTAATCTGGGCACATGGTACCTGTACATAGAGGGTGTATCAAGTATACAGTAATATATTATCATATACCCATGCCCATATACATTGTATCTTCATCCTTACGTTTACCATATAATATCAGCTGTGATATTTTATATGAACGTCGAGATATGCATGGTAAACATCATCAAATTTGGAGCGTTCCCAACAACATTTGCAATTTGAGAGCTGAGAGCTCACACATATGCCAGCCGTGGTATATTGCCAATATACCGCAGTTCTTTTTGCGTCTCGACCAATCAGATTGCTGTATTTGCGCCATCAATATGATATAATATCCAATATCGCCACTTCTCTGCATCATATCAGCATTTGAGTAATCTGTGCTACGAAACAAAGTCGCTCGCATCACAAATAACACCCATGCTGGTGATATTGGGTAACAACCTCTAAATACAGTATATTAAGTCACATCTGAAAGTAATTGTAGACTGTATACCCACTTTAGAATTTATGTCAATGAATTTATAAAATATAGCATTAAATGAGAAGCACAGTATCCAGCAACCGAGAAGGTGTAATCCAAACAAAATCAACCACATTACATGTAGAGCCCTATATAGCTCTGTGTCTTTGCATTTTGCTTACCATTTGATCTTTGGAGGGATGTTTTTGATTCCAGTTATAAAGACATTGTCATTTGGAAATGTCACTATTTCAGTGCTTGGCAAAGGCAGTGGATTCAGTCAATTGTACAGTTTTGTCTGTAGTTGCTCATGACAGCTCCATTTGACTTGCAAGTCGAAAATTATAAAGTCATTAAAACCTATGCTGTGTATTCATCACCAATGTACTGTATTTCTACATGTTGCAGTATTAAAAGGGGTCATCCATTAATCTTTGAAGTAGTTGTAATTTTCCCTTGCTTTCTGCGCATTCTAATTCCTTTTTATGGTGTCATGGGAAAGCAATATTAATATTAGATATCAAATGGAATTAACAGGCATGGAAAATCGAAAATGTAACACCCAGTTTAGTCTGAAATTACAGTCTATTAATATCCAAGCAACTGTGATCAGTACAGCGTGTGAAATTTGAAAATTTACAAGATTCAAGAAATTTCTTCATTTTGTTTTCACTTCTTGCTAATTTATTTTCAGGTTGTTTTTCAAATGCGGAATCTAATTTGAACACTGTCAGTGAACTGTAAATTATAAATTCATGATAAAAATACATTTTGACTTTGGAATGTGTGAATTTAGCAATATTTGTAGATTTTCTTGTTGAAAGTGCTTGAGTGATTGTTTGAATATACTGGTACATATAGTTATATTTTTGAACATTAGTGGTATGTATCCATGATCATTAATTTTTCTAAAGGAAGTACACGCCTCAAAAATTGAAAGGCTTAATCTTTTGATTTAACTTTCAGCAAGGAAACTTATAGCCCTTCCCTTTCAAAATCAAGAAAAATTCAAATTCAAGAAAAGAAATCAGGGGTCACCATGCAAAAAATTTTGTACTATAGAAAGAAATTACCTAATATTTACGGACACATGGAATTTTGAAATGGCTGCAATCCCTTTGGTAACTATATGGAGAAAAATTAAGTTAAAAAATAAGTTGGTAAAAGCTATATTTACTCCATGAGCATCGAAATGAGGCCCCATAAATGGCAGGACCATAAAATTCTTTAAAAGTTTTAGAGCCCAAATATCTGTCCCGAATGTGCATTCTACATTTAATTATACTCCTATTGCCAAATTCTTATACCCTGGTACCTATGGTAATTGTAATTCTGTTATCAAAAGTTTTCTTTTGTGACACTGTATCTTTATGAAGGCCATCTTTATTGTCATTATGTATAGATACTACATTGATACTTGTTTTCGATCGTTTTGTTTTATTAATTTGTACTCGAATCATTAGTCAGCATGCTGTTGTGTTATTACAAATTTTTCACCAACGGCTCATTTTCTACAGTGCAAGATGTGGCTGGATTCCATCCAATGCTGAGGTTCCGTCATCACTGGCCAAGGAATACAAATGGATCAATGGACTGTCCGTCACTGAGATGGAAATCATGCACGGAGCATATCGTATTGACAATCCAAACTGTGAGTTTAAGTGATTAAGTGTCAATCACAAATATATATGTTGTTGTCAAAGGGACTTGTAGAGGTTAAGGTTCTAAAACTCAGGGCTTTGCCTAAATTTTCAACCATAAATACATGTAAGCCTTTCAACTTTTTATCATGCAACAAAATTTGAAAGCCATATGCCCTCTGTGTGTTCAAATCAACGCTTACCAGTATGACAGCTCTAGGAATCTGATGAACAGACTTTAATCAAATCTTAATGCCTTTTATTTTCAGCTTTGTTCTTGATAAGGCAAGATGATTTCCTGAACACCATCCCGGAAGAGCATCAGAAAGACTTTGTAGACCCCAATCCTGTAGCTCCTGAGAAGATGAAGATCCTCAAAGATATGTTGAAAAAGAGATTGGTAAGTTTGTATCCATTGGTTAGCGTCTATTAAAGTGTCTTTCAGAGATTTGAAAGTGTGTGTCAGTCTATTAGATGTGAGAAAAGATTGACAAGTGTGCATGAATTGGTAAGTGTGTGAGTGTCTATCAGACATCAGAGATTTGTATGTGTGTAAATATAATGTCCATCAAACGTAAGAGATTTATAGTCAGTGTATCAAATTATATTTGTGAGTCTATCAAACCTAAGAGTTTGGTATGTGTGTATGACTTGGTAAGTATGTTAGTGTTTATCAGTCAAGAGATTGGTGTGTGTGTAAGTTTCCATCACACAGGGATTGGTAGGTGTGTTTTAGTTTATCAGACATCAGAAGAGCTCGGTCATTGTGTGTCTAGGAATCAAATGACAAGATTCGGTTAGCTATACCGGTACTGTATAAGTAAATCAAAAGAGATTGGTAACTTGGTTTGAGTTTATCAGACTTCACCGGGATTGGTTAGTACGTATGACTCTTGTTACACTTCATGAAAGAGTGAAAAACGGATTGTAAGTGTGTCAGATAATAAATTGATGATAAATTCCTGTAGAGCAATCACATACATATGCAGAAGATGAAACGTTTTTGATTGTTTTCATGTGGCCCTTCTTGCTATCTGTCCTTTTAGCAACAGAGTACTCGAAATCAGGCTCTCTGTGGAGATACTTTCATTACATCCATGGCAACGCGTACTGGTCTGTACCCTCCAATGGCACTGAAATCTTCCCGGCAAAGTCATGACCCTCTGGTCAAAGGTCAATATGTTGTATCACAGATCTACATTTATACATCTTTGTTATTGTTCTCCCTCTTGCATTGATATATTGTTTATTGGCATCAGTGCTGAATACAAACTTTCCATGTTACAGGGCTCCCGGGTGAAGTGGTACAACTGCCAGTTTGATGGACTCAGAGATGATGGAACAGTCCGTCTCAAGGGATTGGACGGTACATTTACCAGTAATGTAAGTTACACAAGAGATCAACATATAGCAAATGAAAAAAGCACAGGTTCAAATTTTATTATCAAACTGTATGCCTTGTCTAAATCCAGCCATAGGATTAGCCCATGCCAGGGTTTACATTTCAAACAACTAGGAGAGTTGAGCCATGCGTGGTGAATAACAAACGTATTAAACTGGAATCTAAGCATTTGATTATACGTGTAGCAAATGTTGGCAAATTCCTATCAGCATCAACATCAAAATCAAAATTCAGCATCAAAATCAAAATTCAAAATTCAACATCAATAAATCAAAGTCCTATTAGCATCGAAATTCTGATAGTTCAATACTCAACACTGCTGGTTGATCCATCATCAAATACCTTCACAAGCTGTTTACAGCCTCTTATTTCACAAAACTACCGGGTACACGTCAATTATAAAAGATTACTTGGATGTGTGTAGAAATTGTATCACATTTGTAAATGTATAATCAACTAAATCTATCATTTTAAAGGAAATAATTGTAAGTGAAAAGTAAAACACTACATACAAGACTAGCTGTATGTTTACTGAGAGAAAAGACAAATACATGTAAAACTATATGCAATTCGAAATTTATTAACACTTATACAAATCTCTCTCTGATGAACATATGTGTGGTTTTTTTTGTCATTTCAGGTGCTAGAATTCTACAAGAAAAGGATTGGTGAGCAGTACCCACTGGATAACACTGAACTTGATCCATATCAACAGGCCAGGGAAGCTCATGAGGTAAGCTGACCAGCAACAGGCTGTCGACCCAATCACTGATGTGCAAGATGTGGTATATTAACGGGAAAAACATTCGGTACATTGCTTGCTCACATTTGTGGCTTGTGGTACTTGCTTTAAATAATTGTGAACATAAGGATATTATTTAAAACCATGAAAAAGTCAAGTATTGTTCCTTAAATTACTGTATCTGCTACTTATTGAATAAAGGATCAACTTTTAGTTCTTCTGCAGTGCTTTTCTTTCTGTCTTTCAGTGGGCAATCTCATTTCATAACACAGAAACAATCGTGAAACAACAACCAATAATTAATTTTCATGTCAATATCATTATGTTTGTTAGTTCTAGTGGCAACATCTTCAGTGGAAATTTAATCGCTAATCTGCAAAAACGATTTCACTTGTTCCTTTGCTATCATGCCAAGAAAAATTTGAGGAACAAATTCATATCCTTTTTGTCCTAAGTACTTGTAAGCATTCTTACCATCTATTTTTCTTCTGCTTGGCTGTAAACTGTATACACATCATGTTTTTTTACCATCTTGTAGTCGTTCATGAAGAGTCGCTGTGTTATGGTTCTTGGAAGGGATAGCATCCTACAGCAGATAGAAGACTATGTGGTCGGTGTGGCGGAAGACAAGGCCTTTGTGTTGCTAGGAGGGCCAGGTGTCGGCAAGTCTTCCCTCATGGCCAGAACAGCTGATGTGGCATGCAGCAAAGCAATCACCAAGGAAATACCTGGGTATTTATGATACAAGTATCCATCTTTTTGGGGAGGGGGTGTATGAGTGACATCAAAACTTGCATGTCGGATATATGTAGAAAATTAAATTGTTGTGGGGGAAATGGATCACTGTAACTTGTGCATAACAAGCTTAACTCATCGCAGTAAGGAAGGTTGGCTCAATTTTGATCTCCATCTGCAAATCTGCACTAAACTACAAACTATACGGAAATCATGTATATGCATGATACTCTACTGCTTGGATTTTTTTTCTTTTAACGTTTGTTATTCAAAAGCCTATCAGTAATTTAAACTTCCAACAACCTATATCAGCAGTCTATTGTGTTTTTGTGTGGGGATGGGGTTAGGGGTGAGGGGTTCAGAGACAATAACTTTGCATTTGAATTTGTTCACTTCCAAACCTTCATAATGGAGTTATTATTGTCCATGCTGTTTTACTTTGGTTATGTGGATTTTGATTTCACCACGAAAGGTTTCTATCCCACAAATCAATTTTATTATTGGAAGAATTAACATTCAAAAAAATAGAAATGCGCATTTTTCAGTTCAACCTCAGTTGATGGAAACTTGAAAATGTGTTTGTAACTGCTCATAATATCTGATTGACCATCATTTGATTAATAATGATGATAGGGGTTTCAATAGGGTTAGGGGAGTTTGGAAGAAATTTTAGGAACTGTATATTTTTTTAATCCTACAATGAACTTTTTACTTAGCATCATGCAATTTTAATTGTGTACCTAGAATCTATAATGGATGTTTACATACTGTCAATGTTAGCTTGTGCCATTGTTTTAAAGGATAAAGTCAAAAAGCCGTGCTGAGGTCGATTTCCAAAATGAAATGGCATTCTATGTAGTACTTTACCTATAACAAATACTGCTGTCTTTCAGTGGTGGAGACAAGGGTTGGTATGTGTTCTATCACTTTGTTGGTGCCATACCTGGATCCACTGACTTAGAGAAATGCCTGAAGAGACTTCTCAAAGAAATTGGAGCAGTTACTGTGAGTACTTGCCCACCAACAATGTAATGGTTCCTCTGTGTTTCCATACTAGTGTCAGGTTCTTTGTGCGCTACATCTACTATTATTGTTCCTCTGTGTATTGAAAATGAAATTGCTGTAATCTTTGGTCCTTTTAACCCTATTATTACAATTGCTTGTCTGTCTATGATACATCAGAGCTGCCCTAAGTTTCACTGTTTATGAAAGGGCCAGACATATTTTCTATGTAAATATGCATTCAACTGTATTAAGATGGATTTTTGTGGTCTGTCATAAAAAATGGAAAATTAGCAATTAGTGGCACCTAATGCAGACTTATGAAAGTTTGAGTAAATTTGATGAATTGCACTCAATTCTACCAGACTTTATGCGAAAATTAGTGATTGTATTCTTTATTTATTTTCTCTCTCAGGATAACACAATGCCTACAGATTTAGAGTCAACTTGTCAGTTGGTTGGCAGTGCACTGACCAACACTAACACCAGACCAACGATCATTGTCATAGATGCTGTCAACCAGGTAGGTCATGTGACCAACAAGTGATCAGGTTACTCGGTAATTTAGGGCATGTTCATTTAGAGTGATTATGATCATGATTGGCCAGCCATAGTGATGATTCTGTGTTTGAATTCGCCCAGTGACAATGATGATCAATGATCACAGCAGAGTCATGACGTAAAGACACACCCATTTTGACCTGACCTTGAACCCCTGATCAGAGGAGATTACAATAGGGCAAATGCTAAACCAGCCTGTTTGAAGAGAACAGTATGCAACTGGGTAAACACAAAATCTCAGTATATCCCCAGTTATTTCGGTACACTCAACCAAAAATGAATACTAGTCGCTGTGTAACAGTTTTGATTTCCAAGCCAAGCATATCTGCTCCAAAATACCAACTTTTCATATACACACATGCAGACCTGTGGAGGCAGTGTTCTATTAAGATGTGAGTATGGAGATAAATGATTGGGCTAACACCTATGTTTATTGTTCTCCCACAATAAGACTACATCAATATACCAAGGGGAACCCTGGTAACATGACTTCTTGTTCAGAACCCAGTAAAGAATTGATTATTGCACTTCAGAAAGAAAGTTAGTCAGTACCTAGACATGCAAACACGATGTTTTGTAGTTTGCTTTATAGGATACCAGTAAAGCCATCGAGGGAATTATGATCATGGGTGTGCAATCAAATCCACTCCTGTCAGTGCTGTTGAAATACACATTGTCAACTTTGATAACATTACATGTTGCATACCTGGTATTGTCGGGTCATTTAGGGCTAATATTCCTGTGACTTATCATTTCCAGTTTGACGAAGACCACCAATCCAAAGCAGTCAGTTGGTTGCCAAAGAAACTAGCTCCCCAAATCCGTGTCATCCTGTCGATGATCGACAACTCGGCTCCACATAAACTCCTCAAGGCGAGGACAACACAACAGACTGAAGTACCGGTGACACCTTTGGATATGCAATCCAGAACTGTGAGTGAGATGATACAGTTTAGTCTGGGTTAGACTTGAAGGTGGAAAATAGACATTGTCTTGGCTTTTAGTTAGTCCCCACGGACACCGTCCGGGGGGACTTGTAGGTTTGGTCATGTCCGTGCGTGCGTCCGTCCGTGCGTCCGCCTGTTCACGCAGATATCTCAGAGATGCCTGGAGCGATTTTATTCAAACTTGGTACAAGGATTACTTCATATGTCATACAGATGCATGTTGATTTGTTTGTGATATGATCCAATATGGCTGCCAGGCGGCCATTTTATTACAATTTTTTCATGTACAGAGCACATAACTCAGGCATGGTTCATCTGATTGTATTCAAAGATGGTACAAGGACATTGACCAATGTCATAGATATGCACTTCAATTTGTTTTGGTGATACAATCCAATATGGCCGCCGTGCGGCCATTTTGTTATGATTTTTTCATGTCAGAGCCATAACTCAGGCATATCTCAACGATTTTATTCAAACTTGGTACAAGGACATTGACCTATGTCATACATATGCACATTGATTTGTTTTGTGATACGATCCAATATGGCCACCGTGTGGCCATTTTATTACGTTTTTTCATGTCCAGAACCATAACTCAGACATGTATCAAGCGAATTTTTCAAAGTTGGTACAAGAAAGATTGACCAATGTCATACATATGCATGTAAATTTGTTTGTGATACGATCCAATATGGCTGCTGTGCGGCCATTTTGTTATGATTTTTTCATGTACAAAGCCATAAGTCAGGCATATTTCAACCAATTTTAATCAAAGTTGGTACAAGGACATTGACCTGTGTCATACATATGCACATTGATTTGTTTTGTGATTCGATGCAATATGGCCACCATGTGGCCATTTTATTACGATTTTTTCATCTCCTGAACTACAACTCAGACATAGTATAAAGAATTTATTCAAAAGTATTTTTATCACAGACCTAATGAAGAGGACTCTATCCTCTCTGAGGACCTGTAATCAAAGTACCCATTAACAAGTGGGGACTGTGTCATCAACGATGACTTGTTTTTGGTATATAGGGATAACTTAGCAATACAATTTTTTTGACAAAATGCCACGTGACCTCGGTGACCTTTGACCTCAAATATACATATTTGTCCATAACTCAGTAACCACAAGTGCTACACCCTTGGTATGATGGGACAGCTTATGATGCCACATATTGTACCTCATTATTATTAATTATGTGCATATCTAATTTTGAGCGAGCCAATAGAGCTAGAGGTCTGATTTTTGGTATATAGGGATAACTTAGCAATACAATTTTTTTGACAAAATGTCACATGACCTCGGTGACCTTTGACCTCAAATATACATATTTGTGCATAACTCAGTAACCACAAGTGGTACACCCTTCATATATGGTATGATGGGAGACCTTATGATGCTTCATACTCTACCTCATTAATTATGCGTACATCTAATTCTGAGCAAGCCCATAGAGCTGGATGTCTGTTTTTTGATATAGGGATAACTATAGGATAGAAATTTTTGACCAAATGTCATGTGACCTCGATGACCTTTGACCTGAAATATACGTTTATGTCGATAAATACGCAACACAAGAGCTATGTCCTTTATATATGGTAGGGTGGGAGACCTTATGACAATACACGCTTTACCTCATTAATTATGCACACATCTAATTCTGGGCAAGCGAATAGAGCTAGAGGTCTGATTTTTTGGCATATAGGGATTAATTAGCAATATAATTTTTTTTTCAAAATGTCACGTGACCTTATGACCTTTGACCTTGATTATACATATATATGCATAACTCAGTAACCACAAGTTCTATACCCTCCAATTCTGATAGGATATTAGACCTTAAGATGTCACATCTTGTACCTCATTATTATGCGCATATGTATTTCTTGGCTGGCCAATACAGCTAGAGGTCTGATCTTCTTTCCCGATTTAGAACCATAACTTAGACATGCCTCATGTGTTTCAAATTGGGAACAATGACATAGACCTATGTGCCCATAGATCTCAACATATACACTCCAGTGATACTTCTTAATGACTATATTTCCCTGCCCCATCAAGACTAATACTCCCCTATTACAAGTGGCGACTATGTCATTGTCAATGACTTGTTTTTCATGTACTGAGCGATGCCATAAACTTCCTTTATATATACAAATTTAATTTATCAACCAAATTGGAACACAAATTATCAATGCTTTGCGCAGTTGTAGTACTTCCTCACCTTTCTATGAAATTCAACAAAATGTTTTCATATTTAAACATGTATTATTGGAAAGCTGTAGACTTTTGAGTAGTTTTGCTGTGAAGTTTTTTCACTTGAAAATTTTCACTGCAATGATCACGTACCAATTATGCATAATGCTTGTGAAAGTTTCAGAACTGAATTTTAAGAGATGCAAAACGTTTTCAGATCAAACCTGCGGTTAAGCAAACTGTTGGCAAGAGATATTTCATTCTGAGTAAAACTCAGAATGTACGGTAAATAGATGGCAGTAAAAAACCAAAATTGTATGTCAGAAAAAGCGTACATGTAGAAATCAAAATTTTGTCACACGCATTTATGTTTTCCACCACTTTATTTCTTTTGTATACTATGTCAGTAGAACAGCATAGTGTATACAATTGACAGCATATATTCTTACGCAAAGTCTTATTTTATGATCATCTTCATTGCCACGTAGGAAATCGTCAAAGGAATGCTGGGTAAATACAACAAGAGATTGGATGCTGAACAGATGAACAATCTTCTATCAAAGGAGTCTTCCCAGAATCCTTTGTGGTTAGCTATTGCCTGTGAAGAGCTGAGAGTATATGGTCTCTTCCATAAAATCAACGATAAAATCAACACGCTAGCCGACGGCTTATTGGAGTAAGTTGTCAAAATTGTATATATTTAAAAAAAGCAGCACTCTCACCCGTAAAAATAAATAGGATAGCCACCAGTAAATTTCTGTGTACAATTTTGAGCAAAGCTCAAAAGTATCAAACCAAACAGTTCCAGATTGACTTTGTTGGAAAGATCCAGACCTGTCTGTCAACTATCTATGTTATTCTCACCCTGTCAAAGATGATATCTGTTTTACGTACTTCACCTGCTTCTGGTAACTATGAACTGTCAGACAGCATGATACTGGTCAGAAGCATCAATATTGGGATTGTATTAATACAAGATCTTTTCTTCCAAAACATACACTTTCATTTACACTTTCATTGACATATTCAGTTTGCTGGCTCAAGTGTTGGCCAGATTTGAGGAAGAGAACGGTGGCCAGTTGCTGGTTGCCACCTTGAGTTTGCTGGAGTGCTCGGCTACCGGTCTTCTGGAGACTGAACTACTGCTCATACTTGGTGATGAAGACAGCCTGATGCCTCAAGACCAGAACGACCAGGAAAAAGGTCAGTCACGGGTACAAATCCAGTGAGAAGGTCTTTATATACGATTCTCATTCTGTTTCATGACATAACGTGTCACAACATATGTCTACATGTAATACACTGTTTTCCAGTGGCTTGAAAAGTTCAAGTTTGAAGATTTATCATGGTGGGTGAGTCGAAAAGAAGTTGAAAGAAAAATTCAGCAGAGATTCTGGATAATATATATGTGTAACATTGCTAAACTTATAGCAATATCAGTGTTCTCCCCAGGCATTTTAGCGTAGCGGCCCCGCTACGCTTTCGCTTCTCCCCGCTATGCTTTGATTCTCCCCGCTACGCTTTAAAATATTCCCGCCATCCTTTAGTTACACACGCTCTGCGTAGCTACCAGCTGTTGCATGCATTGTCTACACATTGCGCTCACTGCAACTTTCAACCTGGTGAAAGAGTGGAAGGTGTGAAGTATGGTATGCGTCAGATAAGTTGTCCGGAAGTGTTGAGAGGAACGTTAAAACAATAGAAGAATCGGCTGGGTTGTTCACAAATTTTCATTCTACAACGACTATTACGACCAACAAAGACAGTATCATCGCGGACAGTGTTCACAGAGGTAGGCGGTGTAGCACTAGCAGGGCCTTTGATCACATCCCATGCTTTGATCAACAAAATGGACCGCAAAAGAAACAAGAGAAGCAGTTGACTAGTGAGGTTGATTATGATTTTACAACGATGATCTTTTTTTTGTCCGAGTACAATCACGATCGCGATCGAGTTCACATTGCATAAATTTCAATATGGCGGCGGCCATGTTGGCCGTCGTGTTTATCATGTTGACATTGATCCTGCGATGGCGTCAGTGTGGTTCCACTCTGACACGTTCTCTGAAAGATTTTACACCTGATTTTCGAGTGATTCTAGTCGTACTTAGTTCATGTCTTGTGATCATCTTGGTGGTATTTTTTAAAATCAAGAATCGAACGACGATGTTCAGTGGCAGTGGCAATGGTAGTTACGTGGGGGGGGGGGAGGGATGGTCGAAATCGATCCCCGTGATGAAAAATTATTCGCGGTGTTTGTCGTTCGAAAATGATATAAAACTCAATTGCATTTGAATGGTGTAAAGCTTAAACTTGTCAATTTTCCTCTTTGTTGGCAATTTTTGACAATTTTATTTGCAATCTATGTTTAATGAAACTCCAATCAGACGAACCATTGCTTGCTTTCAATCTGAACTTGCTGTTACTGTTTGAATCTTCTGTTTTAATTGCAAAATACTGTGATGATTTATTTAAGTGTAATAAATAAAGAGTTTCCATGATGTTCAAACTGCATACTTGTGTGTTACCGTTGCATTTTGTAGTGAGTGTACATGAATGTGGGGTGCATGTGCAAGCTTATATTCGTATGCAAATATAAATTAATGATATGCAAATGATTATGCAAATTAGCCGCTATGCTTTGGCTGGATCTGGGGAGAAACATGAATATGCCGTCTAATGTAAATGATGTTTGTAAACTTTTTGAGTCACATTTCTTGAAATTTCCTTGAGTAAACCCTGTACAAACCCTGTATGTGAATTGCAAGTTCTTATTCTACTCCACATAGCATGATGAAATACCCACTGTTCAGCTTGTCAATGCAGTGCTGTTATCGTTGACACTTGAATTCCAGTCCGGACTAGATACTTAATTTTTGTCAACTTTTTTTTCCTACCATAACTAGGAGCAAGTGGAAAGGAGAGCAAAGGCCAGTTTGATAAACTCCTACCGCCATTCAAGTGGGCTGCTGTCTACAGAGCACTGAAGCCATTCCTGAGACCATTTGGTGACAGTGGAGAGGGCAGACTTGACTTTTACCACAGATCACTCAGCAAGGCTGTCAGACACAAGTAAGTGTACAACTCATTTTGATTCCCTACCTATAGAGGGCGCTGTGCCATTTGTCACTTGCAGGCAACAGCTTTAGCTGATAAAGCATCATTACGTCACAAGAGCTTACGACTTTGAAAGTGACACAATATTACTTTTCGGTTTGTTTGGACAGATAGATGGCCGACTGTACCGTATAAATATCTTTGGATCCAGTATTTTCTTTTACCTCTAGTGAATTTCATCCAATAGTGAATTCATTGTGATTATAATGCATGTACTTTGCACTCTGTAAATGTCAAACCCATGCCCAGGGTTTTTCTATTAATGGTGTTTCACTCCATTCATTGCCTTTCATCGAAGGAAAAATTCTATCTCTGTAGCAGTCATTCATTACTGTATAGTTTCTGTAGCTACTTTGGAATTTTTGTGGTGGGGTTTAGGATACCAATTCTATCCTTGGTGGACGCTGACTTTCCATCGAACCATGCATTACTCAGTATTTCCAAGGATGCTTCTTGGACATTCTGCAATATTCTGCAATACTTGTCTCAAATTTCATAGCAGTGAGAACATCTGAAATGCCAAACATAAAAAATCTGGCCATACATTCTTGCACTGATTTTGTCATCAAAACTGCTCTGGTCTAAAAGTTTAATAAACAACAATGTATGTCACCAGCAATCCACAGGTGGCTGTTAGAATTGAATAAATATGATCAGTTTGTAGGCTCACACCCTGTGTGTCAAAGATTGAAACTGGTGTATCCATTGCCTCATCTTCAAATCTCATGTCTTTGCAGTTTACAAAGTTTTCAATTCATTTACATTTAGATATTTCCTGAACGACGATGATAACGAGACAGATGATGACAGTAAAGATGTTTATTACTGGTGGCACAAGAAGCTGGCCGATTTCTTTGAGCAAATGGAGTACCTAGACAGGAAACTTGAGGTACAGATAGTGGCATAACAATAATTTATGCTGTATAAATTCAGTTTGACCCCATCACCACTATGGTTTAACACAAACCAATGGTTACTGATGGTGATTGTGGACTTTTTTACAAGGAGTTGGTTGAGAGTATGTTTTAAAGGCCAGTCGCTGTAAGTTTGATGATTTTTATTACTCTGCCTCTTTGTTTTTAATGTTAACTATACTTTGTTGGTCTACTCCACAAAGCATATTGAGATATGTAGTGTTCAGCGAGACAACTCAGACTGTACATGCGTAAACTGTATTGTTATTGTTGACAAGTTAATTCTTATCTGGACTAGAATTCATAGGTAAACAAAAACAGTGCATTTTACATGTATAGATGCTGTGTTACCAAGCTGAATAGTTTGTGTTTCAACATGCTTGGGGAGTAGACCAGAACTTACAATTGACATTGAAAAAAACATGTAGTGAAAAAATTATCAAACGCTACAGCTACTGAACCTTTAAATTTATTCTGATTCTAAGATGAACAGACAAAGTGATAAATAGAAACAGTGTAAGAGAATACAGACGTAACATTAGACTCTCCAAAGGTTGCCATGCATGTTGATACCATCTTTTCAGGTGAGGGCAAATAGACATCTTACTTTAGGGTGTCTGAATGGTCTCAGTTAATATGATGTTATACCGGTATATCCCGTCCAAAAATTCCATGGATGAAAGAAAAATCATAGTACCGGTAGTATCGCTGGAGTGACAGGGTTTACTGAAATTGGCATGACTTTCAAGATTTGCACTGCGTCTATGAAGTGTTGCACAGAGCACACTGATGTGAATATTCATACTGTAATCTCAGGGCAAAACTGAGTGCAAAGTTATCTTGTTCATCATGGCCCTGCCTTATGTACACTGATGGGAAATTTCCCTTGTGTATTTTTTTGCCAGGAGTATCCACAGCATCTCATCAAGATAAATGACACCAAGAGGCTGAAGGAATTCCTCACAGAGTGGAGAATTTTTGATAAACTGTACCATGAAGAGTACAGCTCCAAGCTGCTAGCATTCTGGAGAAAGGTAGGTCTTGAAACTTAACTTGAAATGAACACAGTTTTCAATGGCGTGTATTAAAAAATTGTACTATTTTCTGTGTGTAAACATTAACAATCCATTTCAGTGTACATAAATGGAAGTGGGGGCCTTCTACCTACCCTGCCCTGTTGGGCTCTCAACTAACTGCCCCTCCAGTCTTGGGAAATCCCATTCAAAAATCTCTAAGTGGGATGGCACTACCAGGACAAGAGTGATGCGTACTTAGAGCAACTGATTGATGATGTCATCATTATATTTTAAGACAAAGCCACAGAATATGTTGCTTCATGGGGATGCAAAAGTGGCTTTCCATGTGCCTCTTGAGTTATGTCCTACAATACAACTGACCCACCATTTTAATGTCATAGTTCACACTCACTTCTAAGTTTGGACTTCAAAAAGCCACCTCTACATAACCTTGAACATGTTGAAGCTATATTTTCTGTGACATTGTCTCAAAACATAATAATTACATCATAGATTAGTTGCTCCCAGGATGCATTGTTCTTGTCCGTGTCACTCCATCTTACTGGGAGATTTTTGAACAGGATTTCCCCAGACTGTGTTAGGGGGCAGACAGATTAGAGCACCAGAGTACAGTCTGGGTAACCGAGACTAGATCCCTTCTGAGCTGTAGTCAAACTGCCATAATATCACATGACCACTTCTGACCATTCACAAGCCGCCATTCCATACACACACTACTTGGTAATCTGATTGTCTCTATCTTGCTCACTGTGTACCCCCTAGGCTGGTGGTTATGCAGAGATGGAAACCCAATATCAGAACTGTCTTCAAGAGGTGGAAAATGATCCCCATGCTGACAGGGACTTCTTAGCATTGAGATGTGAACACATAGCAAGAGTCTTGTAAGTTTATTGTTACTTTTTTGAACCCTGACTCATGCTGACCTATGACATTATGCAGAGATGTTTCTTGTCTTTTTCCATCTCCCTTCCGAAAGATTTTTGTTTGATTTCAATAAATGAAACCAAATATAGCCTAGAGGTTTCAGTTTAGATATACCGGTATTCTACAATTACCCCTCTTTGATCCCAGGCATTATCAAAGACATTGGTATATGATATCAGCTATCTTTATTTATGTGTGTTCAAACTTCCTCAAACAAGAGAGATGTTCATAAATTTTCCAAACAGATGGCAAAGTGTAATTTATAGGCACTGAAGGCAGGCAACTCACACTCTATCAGTTTATTTCTGCTAATGGAAGGGAAAACTTTAATTAGACCGTAGCTGGCCAGAATTGGTGAATAGACAAACAGTTAGCCTGTTGCCTGGCAAAATATGAACATGTTTACAAATTACAGTCAACATCTTCAGTGCAGATTAGCTACATGTTGAATAAATTGATGAACTTTCTTCTTCTTATCTGCATACCTGTATATGATCGTACCAATCTATATTTTCACACAGCATGCAAGCTGGCCGACACGAGAAGACGTTAGAAGTCCTCCGAAAGGCAATGGACATTGAGGAAAACGAACTTGGTGGACGACCAGAACGGATGGTGGAGCTCTACGACATCTGTGCCAGAACTTACAGTGAGGTAGTTGAGACATGATAATATCTTGAATGTCTGTGCCATTGGTTTCCCGTTTCATCATCAATATTCGGCACCACTTCTATATTAAGGGAATGTAGTACACAATTCCTGACAAAAATGTACAGCTATTATAAATCAACAATGTTGTGAAGCATACGGGTATCCTGAATGGCAGTGCTGGTGGAACAGTGACATTGTCAGTGATAAGGTTTGTGATAGTGGCTACAGTTTTATACATTTCAATACTTTACGTCCTTGAAATACCATAAATAAATTGCCACAAATAACCTAAATGTATGCCTAATTTTACTCACGTCTTACGTGATTTTGTTACAGATCCTGAAGCTGTACAGTTTCATAGAACGTAGGCAAATGAATGAACTGAGACCCGCTATTGAGTATGGTCAAAAAGCAATCAGAATTCGAGAGACCTTACCCCCTGAGCAGCACAAGGTAAGCGAAATGTGATAAATTTACCAAGTGTGGCGCAAATGTGAATGTGAACTTCCTTTGAAGTGTGATAAGTACAGTTTTGTTTTTGCACTTGTTGCAGGCAGTCAACGCTTTGTGAAAATCTTGTGATCGTATGTTTGTTCCTGAAACTGAACGATACAGGTGTGAATGGGTGCTCGGCTACCTCTGACCCTAACCATAACTAAAGTTGTTGAATATCCATTCTCCAACAAAAATCATGTCTGAACCAATCATATTGTACAGTTGAGTTTATTGACAGCATGTTGGAGAAAGGAGGACCGCCCACATGACTCCTGCATAGATGATAAAACTCTTTGTTATTATGCATTCCTTGTTATTGTGCAACCCTACTTTATAACTGTCGAAATTGGGCTGAACTTCATTTTGCATGTTTCATAAGCAGCGACTGTGTCAGACGCGTGTGATACTTCATTTTATTGAGTTCAATCTACGCTGCGTCTTCAGTTGTTGTTTGGGTTGGTGTTGGTGGAGTACCCACACACAACTAAATCTTTCAGTTAAGTTTGTTCTTAAAAACAGAGAAAAAAAACTGCAAGTCAGTATTACTGTTACAGTAAAAGTGTCACAGATCACAACAGTAAAATTGTAGTCAGTAACAGGTAATCGATGATTTATAAAAATCGGACGTGTGATTGTATGTGTTTGTTCCTTAAATTAGAAAAAATACTGTATGATCAAACACATTAACTGCCCCACTGTGTCCTTCAATTATTGCAGTAAAAGTATAGTGACATCATGTTCATGAGTTTTTTTTTCTCTCTCCAGTTTAAGATGGGTTTATCATTGATGTTGTTGGCATTTAATCAAGAATCCTGGCACGGTCTGGGTGGAGACTCCACCCTCTCAAGTGCAGAGGCTTTGAAACAGGGAAAGAAGAATATAGAGGAAGCAATCAAAATCTTCAAAGAGGTCTGTCTAGTTCAGTGTTTTGTAAAACTTTTGTCTCTTGTTTTTAGCTTATTGTCTTCATATAGACTCGGACAGAGACAGTATTCCAGGTTTTGAAGGGATCGGGAAACAAATACTTTTATTCAGATGGCTGCAAAGAAAATTTCATAGAGGGAGTTATTACAACCACTTTACGTACTGAAATAGCTGTTAAAATTTGTGTACAAGAAGTATCAGTTGTTGTGAAGATATGATATTTCTCTAAAAAATGATTCATTTGTTTGATGTTTTGTTATTGTAGCTTGGCGATGATGGCCATGTTGCTGAAGCCATCATGACAAAAGGTGTGTTGCATCAAAGAGGAAGTATAGAACAATTGAAGGTAAGTGTTTTGTTTTCTTCTTATCCAATCGTTATTCATGTTCAAAATGTTGCTAACAGTTATGTTTTTTAGCGTCCATTTTGCCATGTCTATATGGCTATGGAAGTTATTTATATAGGCTAGAAAAACGTCTGTCGTCTCTATCTGTCGTCTCTATGTTTTAAATTTTCAAAAGTCACACACCCACTATAGAAATCTCACAGTTCACAAGCAAATTTTTGGATCAGAATAGAAAGTTAAGTTAGTGTGCACCTCAAAATTGAAAGACTATCTTTTGCTCAAACTTTCAGTAAGTAACCTTATAACCCTTTCACCCCTGTTTTCCTCTCTTGAGGTCCAACCTTACCATAGAAAACTATGGGATTGGTTCATACCACTGTGGTGAAAGGGTTCCCTTTCAAAATCAAGAATAAAAATGAGGGACCACCATGCAAAATTTGGTACTATAGAAACAAGTTACCCAATATTTACTGACCCTTTTAATTCAAAATGGCTACAACCCTTGTGTTAACTCTATTGAGTAAAATAAAAATGTTGATTTTCACAAAAATAAATTGGTGAAAACTTTATTTATTCCATTAGCTTCAAAATGAGCCCCCACTAGTAGTAGACCAAACAAAGTATTGTAACAGTTTGATAGTCAGAGTATCTGTCCCAGGGACACATTCTACCTTAACATTGGTTTGCCAACACTTTGAATTCAAAATGATCACCATTCTTTATGGTAACTTTATTGGCAACGTTATTCTTTTTATTTTCCCAAAAGCAAAATGGTGAAATCAATTATCTTTTAATGAACCCACATAAGGAAAGGATCAACAGGGAATGTTGTGATTTTTAGATAAAACATCTATCCCCAAACTCCAAACTGTATTCCGCTTGATATGAAACTAGAGTTTAATACATTTTTTTCCATTGATGTATGCAGGACTATGAAGATGCAATGGACCTATGTATACAGACCTATGGTGAATACCATGTATTGGTTTCAAGACTATTGCTGAATACTGGTATCTATTATGAAGATAGCGGAGACTATTACACGGCTTATAAATACTTTAAGAGATGGCGTCACACCACAGAGGAGGTTAGTTGTCATTCAAAGTAAAGTTACAAATAGAAAAAGTGTCAAGAGTTTCATATCTCACCAGAATGCCAATTTTGTGTGTTTTGTTTCCAAAGCATGATTGATATTGTCTTCCTCTCAGTCTGTGTGTAGGCATTTTTTAGCAAATATGTGTATGTATGTGTGGGTCTTTTAAGGTGTTGATATTGGTGGGTGTTGGCATAGATGGGTGCAGATGGGTTTTGGCATGAATGGGTGTGGGCATAAATGGGTATGAATGCGGATGGGCTTGGATGTCAATGGCAGTAGGTATGAATGGGTGTAGGCATGAATGGGTATGAATGTTGATGTGTGTGGGTATGAATAGGTATTAATATGTATGGGTGGACGTGAATGGGTTTTTGGTGTGTATTGATTGAGCTGTAGATACATGTTGTTTGGTTGATGTGAGTGAATTTCAAATGGCTACATACTAGCTTCCATATTAGTACAGTTATGTGTCCTATTAAGATGATTATTAAACCCAACCCTTTTCTTTTTCAAAAACAAACATTCATTTCTTTGTTTTTTACAGGTGTTTGGTCTAGAACACCCCAAGACAAAACGTGCAATTGACACTCTGGAGGAGCCCATGTACAGCAGAATTGCAAGAGAGCTTGGTGATCGATAAAAACTGTCAGAGACATTGTATTGAAATCAGGGATCACACACGGTGACATGACAAGGTTTTCTTACCGCACAAGAAATATACCATTCTACACATACCTACAGACACTGTCACACTGAATATAAATACAAAATTTTTTAGAATACAAATCTTAAATAAGCACTTCTGAAGATTTTAAATGACAAAGATACTATCTTTTTACAACATTGTGAATATTAGAAGACCTTTCATGGCATCAGAAAAAAAAATTTAGATTTCTGTTCTGTTCATGAAGTGCTGTTTATATTATTGTTGACTTTATTGGCAATCAGTTTTCTGTTACACTATCATCAGAAATTGGATGTACTGAATGCAGTCTGACATACGTCACATGCCCTTTTGTTTTGTTACAACAGAGCGTTGAGAAATAATGTGTCAAATATTAGGATGCCCACTTAATCTTAAGAATGGTGAGATGTCAAGATGAAACCTTAAAACTTAGAGAAAACCTTGAAATATATATGTGTAATTGTACGACTTGTAATTGTACGCCTACCACATTTGAATGTTGACAGAAAGTTCAGTTCAAGCAAGTGAAAGCCAGGTTGAGCTGTCTTAGACCCTGAGATACAGACAAAATATACAATTATGTGCGTGTATAATTTACCTAATATACATGTTTTCTGATATTTCCTGAAAATGTTTCAATTTTTAAATCAATAGATCTTGCAATTTTTTTGTATGTAAAGGAGAAGTCACATTTACACAATATTATATAACATAATATTTACTGGAATTTACTTTATATTTTCTGTAACTTTTTAAATGTTTTGTCTTTTGAAATTTTGTAGCTTTGTAGTTGATAATGAAAATAGTCTGGAAAGAAATTGAGAAGTAAAATTGTAGAGCTTTGGAAAAATCTGTTAAGTTTTTTAAGAATGTGCAACATCTACAAAAATCATGGCAGGTGATAGCAAAGATGTATTGTTGTGGCTGTGACAAAAGTTGCTGTGATTATAATATCCAAATTGTTGCTGTGGCAAAAGTGGCTGTGATATCCAAATTGTTGTGACAGAGTAAATTCCATGCGAACTGCTGTTACAATTCCACCACAATGGCCAAATATGGAAATCTGTTGTTTCTCATCCTTGCATACATTGATCAAGATAAGATCACCAATGTCAATTTTTTTCACATTATATTATTAGTTTTATGTCATATAAACATTATGTTAATTTTATAATCTTTTAAAATGTTTACATGTTCACCAACCTGGACAACTGGTTGGTATGAGAGAAAGTTCTCTGTTAATGCTCTGTGCAGGCTTAATCTATTGAATCAACACAATGACAGTATAGTTTGTGTGAACCTCCACATGTGCAAAACATTTGCAGTTAAGTGCAAACTACTATGTTGCATTAATATCCCTGAGTTAATGTTTACTGTCTTTCAAACCTTTCATATTTTCATCAAAATTCATGCTCTGTATGAATAAGAGATCAGACTACATATTGTTTTCAAAGAACTGTAGAAAATGTGGTATATCTGAAAACTAATCTGAATCTGAAAATTTGCATGAATCTGAATGTTAGTCTGAATCTGACAGCATAAAACAAAGATCACAGGTTTTACTGTACATCCACCGTCCATTTTTTCTGTGGAAATATTTGAAATTGTTACAAAAATTCACAGAACGAATCATGTCAGGTAAACGTCAAATGCTTGAGATAGTGCCTTTCTGGAGAACTGTGAAAGAGCTTGAAGTGTAAATGTTGAAATTGTATTCTCAGGAATTAGAACATTTTCATTTTGTTTCTCTTTGTAAGATATGTAGTCTAAGCTTTAATTATCTTCGTGGAAGTCTGTTCTGTATATATTTATGAAATTATTGTGTGGGGTTTTGTAAATAAATATAATGGTTGCTTTTCAACAAAAGTTTTGATGTGGCAAATTGAAATCAATACAAAAACTTTGTACGTTTGTACTGAGGAAAACAAACAGAAACAGTACACCAAAAAGTCTCTTAACTTATTTTTCTCTGTCATTATAGCACATATCTCATTGTTTCTGTCATGCCCTGTGCAATGCATCCAGTGTACTGAGCTTTCATCAGTGAGCTGACAGGCTCAGTAATAACTTAATCATCATCTAGGTCGGACACACAATTTTCCCCAAATTTTCTAGTTGTATGAAATGTCGTCTCTCAAAGTGAATGCTCATTACAACTTTTATCTGGGTACAGTGAAAATAGTTCCTCAACACTCATCTGTAGCTGTCTGGAAATGTACAGACATGGATGCATTTGCATGCCTGTCAATATTCTCAGAAGCAGACCACTGTCATAGGAAACTTTTGACCCCTCTTTTGCCTCCAAGACGATTTTTAACCCTCATTTGAAAGAAAATTCGAAGTTTGACACCAGCATTTGGGTCAGAACTTAGACTTTGAGGAAAATTATAGAGTTTGTCCTTTAGATACGGTAGTTTAAAATGTTCAGGGTGCAGATTGGGTTGAATGGACCCCCCCCCCCGAAAAGCTACTTTGATGTTCCATGAGTGAACATGACTGGCACCCCTCTTTTACCATATACAGACAAAAACAGATTTGTACAAAGATGTGCCATTCAAATAGCTTCATACTGCAGGAATGTTGTTTACAAAGCACCTCCCTATAAGAATTACAACTGAAACTGCCCATGCTCAAAGATGGTACATAGTGAGTAGTTGTATTTGGCTCAGAAGGGGTTTAGTTTTCAGAAGAGCCAACACTTTTACAACATTGCAACATTTTAACAAAATGAAAACAAGCAATAATGTAGACAACAGTATTTTGGGAAAACGAAAAAGGGTTCGACAAGGACAAAAGAGAAAGTTATGTAGGTTATGTTTACCTCACTTCTTTAGTTCGTGGAGTGACTGTGCTAGAGTGTGTTGTTGACCAATTAAGTGATCGATTGTAACAATGAAGTAAAAAAACAAACAAAACTGAAAAGCATGTCAAGAACAGTAACCATAGAGATAATGTGTATGTATTTGAGTATACATACATACATACATACATACCTTACACTTGCGTATGTACCAGTATATATATGTAGGCCCATTTATAAGCACAAATCAGTCATTTTCAAGAAATTTCTCTTTTGCCATGTTTACACGCCATTTGATATCTCACTTTATAACCAAAATTAAACACACTCCCATGCAGTTCTCTGAACGCACGGTTTTTCCCCCTTTTTAGAGTATTAAGTTAGCCAGCCAACATGCAGCTGTCTCGACCTCTGGGTACCACCTGTTGATTTGCTTCGTCGGTAAAATAGTTGAGGGCGCTGTTTGACCTAATGTGACCCTTACGCCGCGAAGTTGCTACTGACTACCGACCCAACAATGCAATGGCCATGTAATCACGGGGGTTTGAGCAGGCTGTCAGCTGTAAAGCACGCATTGGCAAACAATTTGCATACTAACAGACGTCCTCATTGACGTCCATTAAACACAACACAAGCATACCAGCACGACGAATCAAACCTCGCGCGAGAGAACAGGTACACAGATTGCACAATTGTTGTCTCATAGCCGGCTCACACCGATATCAAACAACACTAATGTTGTAATTTTAAGTGTGGGATCATTCTATGTCATCGACGATGGACATTTACTGGCGTACGATATGTGGACATGCCTGAAACCACCATACATCACGGATATACTTGTGTGCGCTTTACTGTGTGCGAATGGCCGACAGGTAAGCAGCATGGAGCACATAAATACCATTGACTGCGTAATTCCGTGTATTATTTCGTTTTATTACCAATCAAAATATTTATTGATACCGTCGCCTCTAGCTTGTTTTAAACTGATAAGCAGGGCATGTCACATGTGCAAGATATATTTTTGCATTTGTTCAACAGTTAAACCACAATTAGGCCTAAGTAAATCCTATTTAGGCTTAGGCTAACTAAGTTAACACTATCTCGAACAACCTTAATTTCACCACATGGCAAACCACGGGTCCATACGTAGTTCCTGAGGTCGGTAAGCTTACTATTAATATTTCTCGACATGCACCCGAAGTAAACGCAAACGTTGTTTCGATATATGAAAAATGATCACGTGGAAAATAGAATAGAAAAAAACAAATCGGCGTTGTTTATACGAAACGATTGTCGTCTGCTAGGACAGTGCAAAGTCTGTCAATAATAATGTAGTTATACAAACGTTGTTGTTGTCTTGAATACAACAACGTTTAAAGTGAGACTCTCTCTCTCTCTCTCTTTCTCTCTCTCTCTCTCTCTCTCTCTCTCTCTCTCTCTCTCTCTCTCTATATATATATATATATATAGGCCTATATATATATATATATATATACATACATACATACATACATACATACATACATACATACATACATACATACATACATACATACATACATATATATGTATACATACATATATATATATATATATATATATATATATATATATATATATATATATATATATATATAGGTCTATATATATATATATATATATATATATATATATATATATATATATATATATATAGATATATATATTTATATATATTATATATATATACACATATATATGCTTACAATCCGACTATTTAAATCCCTCAAAGAGTCTTCATGGCAAACAACTGATGAACCCCTATATATATTCTTTCCAAGTTGTATATCATTCTTGCAGCGTATTGTGCTGTCCTTACTAACCTTTGTACTGTACTGATTGTCCTTCTCATTACGATGCGTTATTCTATCTATACTATTTGCCTGAGCCTTCACACTGACACGCTTTTAGTTCTTATTCTTAGACTACTGTCTGATGCCTTTCTAATTATTAAGTCAACATTTCCGAATCAGTACAGTGTAAACATCGATCCCCTCCCATTGTATACGCAGGTTTCGTTGGATAGGCTGTCTACCACAGTGCTGCATGCAAAATCGATCGATACCGTATTGTCCGCAGATGCCGGGGACTTTTTGTGACCTTTTCAGGTCACCATAATTATCATTGTTTACACTTCCTCTTTGCAAATCAGTGCCCGAAATGTTCATTTCATTTGATACGCTTTGTCAACTGATGCCGTACGCCTCGTTGTGGCTCTACTTAAAATCGGCGTATTGGAGCCAGGGCATGGGGCGACACTCAGACCCAGTATCTGTGGTTAAAAATACAAATTTTTGAATGGAATTAGTCCGAAAGAAAATCACTGTAATAGAATTTCATTTAAATAGTTGAGGATGAAGTGTCCATATACCTCTGAGAAAAATGGGAGGCTATAAAAAAAATAAAAGTGCATTAGCTTTCGTGTCATGTCTTCTCAGTTCGCGAGAAAGAGTCGCCTCATGCACTAACGGCGTTGTTACATTTTTATGTAGGACTGGAGTAGCTGAACTCGAACCCATGTGGTTTTTCACGGAACTAACAGTGCATGCAGCAAGTGAATGAGCTCAATGTACGACCACTATGGGCTGTGGAGCGTCAAATATCACAGAGGTGAAGCCCCTATCCATTCAGCAGAGGCGGACAGACTCACGAGCGACGACCAGAATTCGAAATATTTCCGCTGTGGAAAATGGCACCCCGATAGGTCTGCAGTTTTCGGACCCGTACTCCTCTATGATGCCGGACTTTCACACACCGGTGGAGACGCTCGGCACGAACTGGAATTGCGACGACGAAGCAGTGTCGATGATCTCAGAGGTATTCAGGAAATATGAACACACAGAATTCTTTATGAAATACAAAGAACCGCAACGTGTACGTATATGTCCTTCTCATGTCGGTGAAATACATCTCAGTGTAGCTTACAGTAACGCCAACCCCTTCCCGAAAATAACTATTATAAAATGTATACATTTATTTTAAGATTACTTTAAAAATTTTAGTTTTTGTTGGTTCATGTAATTCGTCATTTTTGTGTTTCGAGGAAAGAATGTGTTCACTGAAGAGACACTACTATAAGCTTGATACGCCAATTTTTTAATCAACACGATTGAAACTAATTTGGGATAGTTGGATAGTGAAGTAATGTTGATTTAATCTACAAATGTTATCTCATCTGCTTTTCTTTTTATATTACACACTTGTTTTTATGAGTAATTTACGATATTGCAATATTCAGCTATATGGCACCTAACACTTTTGGGAAATTTACAAAATATGAAAATCCAATTATCTCAAATTAGTTCCCATCGTGTTAATTGCAATACCTTCTGCAGTATGAAGATTTTCAGAGATTACGAACGTGTCCTAAAACTGTGTTATAAAAAAGTGACGACCATACTATTACTTTGTAAGGTTCTGGAAGTGTGTAAAAATTTCTGCCGGACGTACTCTAGCAAAACTGTGGTCTCTGATATGTGACCATCATAAGTATTTGTTAGAGAACAAATTTATTTTCTAAGGCGCTTGACTGGGAACTTCGTCTCCTCAATAACTGTCTAAACTTTCGCTACCACTTCTGTCCTGCTATTACATTCTACATCGATCTGACTCATTTCCAGCCACCAAATCGTGACAAAATTTACTGTCTTTATAAATTGGTAAAGCAACCATACAAAATATATATAAGAAAAGACTATATGCATTTAGACGGAGAGTCATTGGTACACCAGTTTCACATTAACACTTTGAGTGCTGTAAATTTTCCGGCAAAAAAATCAGTGCAAAGTTTTGAACATTTTCATAATTTTTTGTGATTTTTTTGCAAAATTTTGATCAAATGGACTTCACTTTTTATTGGTTACCGTTTTTGATCAATTTTTTGAAAAAAAACTAAAAAAAAAATTGTCTGACTTACATTAATAAAGGCAGCAAAAATTGACTTTAGGCTCAATCGGCATTTCCTTTCTCAGAGCTTTATTACGCAGCTGTCAGAAGAGGTCGTCGGAAGAGATTCCGTCCTTTCCGCCATCAGGAGTTATATCAGCGACACCAATCCACTGTCACAAGTCCCTTTACTTCTTCACAGCGAGGCCGGACGGGGGAAGACAGCTGTGCTGGCTAAATTGGTCACAACGACAGCAACGGAAATTCTACAAAGAATGCAGTCTAGGTGAAAATTTTGTTCTTTTTAGTCCGAGCTGTATAATATATGCTATTTGTATAGTGTCCACTTATACCCTTGAAAGTCGAACACTGAGGTTAGAGGGAAAAGAGTAACTGTTTGTTTCTGCATGGTCAGCGCACGCGTCACTTGAAAGTCTTCGCGTCAACTCTCTTTTCTGTTTTGTGAAACAGAGTTCGACGATAGAGAAAATGAAGTATTAAAGTCTCAAGTGGTATGCTTTTTATCACAAACTACCTCTTTCCCTACCATTTAAATAACCAGAATTCAATACAACACATTTAAAATATCTATTAAATATATGTTCAGAATGTTGAGCAGACTGACTGGCCGGAAACAAAAAAAGTATTTTTTTTTTAATGTGCATAAGCGCATCCTTTTTGGAAAGAAGCCATAACCAGAAACAATGTCTTTTGCCTTATATAATGATCTGAGTGACCTATTCTCTCGTGATTTAAAAACAGTGTGACACTGTGTAGCAGAAGTATTCCCCAAAATTTTAGTTCAATCGGAATTTATGTGTAATTGCTGATGGACAAAAATTCAACTGATACAAACATTTTTCTGGACGCCATCACTAATGAATCCATTCAAAGAGTTTACGGAATTCTTGAAGCAAAAAAAAAGAATAAAGTGAGAAGGTATTGGAACTGTACTGAATTTTACCATTTCACTCTCGTCAAATCTCCAATTTTACTGAGCAGAAACGACAGTGCTATCGTTGTTATTTGATTATGTATGCAAGAGCGAAAAGAATAAACCCCAGGCATTACTGGGGTTTTTTTGAAACTGTTATTGTACCAATGTTTTATCTTCACCTCACTGTCTTTTTTGCAGTTCTTCCGATGGCACCAAGTGGTATCTATTCCATTATTTCGTGCGGTCTGTTCCCAAGTCTTCCAATCTGGAGCATATGCTTCGTTGCCTTCTCATCGAAATTGGTGCAGTCAATGTACGTAGTGTGTCGCATTCCCTGTCTATTACTTTCATTCAACTCGCAAACTACGCTGTTTGACTTTAGTAATTTCCTGTGTGAAGCTAACAGCAAAAGCGAAAGTAAAGAGACATATTTCAAAAAACACAGATGGTAAAAATTGTGTAATTATACTCACCGTGCAATCATATTTTCTTGCATTTACGAGAATAAATTATACATACACTCAGTCAAGCTGGATGTGATAATTCGATAGATAAAGTTTATACACAAGCAAAAATGTATAAACCTGATATTTCTATCATAAAATACACTTGTAATGATATTGAATCTATAAAACAAGTGAATCTTTGATCTGTTCATGATCAAAGTAAGATTATCATGCGAATCCGATGGAATAAAATATAATATAAATATAATCTGAAAGACCTCACAATAAAACTAAAAAAATCGGATGTTAAGACAAAAGATAATTTGTTGGATTCATCATGTTCTCGTTCCAGGAATTTACATTACCGCGAACTTTGACCTCGTTGGTACAACTCACATATGCAATATTATCTCACCCCCATTGTCGACCTATTATCATCATTATCGATTCGCTTGATCAAGTGAGTAACGTTTCACCTCGACTTTTTCTTTCCTTTAATAGTTTCTCGATCACACAATGCACGTGATTAAACCATCACATCACATATTTTTGTGGAGCTTTTGAAACGCCTATAATTTTTATGTTTGTGAATTTTCTCTTCTCAGTAAATTTCACAATTTACACGAATCATGTAAAAGTTCCAATACTCTGAAATTCAGAATTCATCTTCGAGTAAACATCAAATACAAATTATCGTTGTCACTCCTCGTTTTTCAGAATATTAAAGTTTTGCACCGGAAAAAACTCAGAATCTGAATAATACAAGTGAACTAGCTCGAAACAGAATTGTAAATTATGCGAACATGTCCATTTCAGTTCGACGAAGTCTTTGAAGATGACGTCATCAGGTGGATTCCGCGCCGGTTATCGGGTCAAATCAGACTGATATTCTCCATGGAAACCGGTAGCAAGGTGCAATGGCAACTCAAAGACAAAATATCCGCCGTCAAGGAGATGGCACTTCCCAGTCTCAGTAGCAACGATATCAAGGTTGGTTGATGTGCACAACCTCATATATTTTATGCAGTATAGCGAAAGAAATTCAGTGTTTCAGTGTTTCTCATAATGTTAAATGCCATTCATGTTGCAATTTAGACGATGTTCTACCTCAGAGTCTGATGGGCGGACACATCGCATACTTGAGTAGACACGATACTTAGACGTCAACCATTATTACGTAATTTTTTTCGAACTGAAAATGTGTGTTGTTGAAACTTTTCGATTTGAATATTCTAAGCAAAACAAAGCAAGCGATTTTTCTCAAATTATGCCCTAAAATGTCAAATATGTAAATATTGGGTTGTACATACCTTAAAGGGACAGCAGCTGTGATGTTTAGACAATGTTTTCATCATTTTTGTTCCGGCAAAAAAAGGGTACGATAATTACTTGTTCTTTTCCCTAAAATTATGGTGAACTACAAACTACAGTAGCTTTGCATCTTTACGTAACAAATTGTGTACAGTGTACAATTTTGTTCTCGACGTATAAATTCAAGTCCGTACTGAAATTCCGGATGTCAACAATAACATCAGACTTCACATACTAACAGTCAGCGGGCGGCGTTGGAAAGCTGAACACTTGGCATTTCAACACGATTTTTGAGGTAGAAAGACAAATTAGGTTTCACAAACCGAACGAAAAAACATCAAAAGTCAAGAGTAAACGGACCTTTACACACCTTTCATTTGCAAACTTTTCTTTTGAGAAGATCGACAAGATACAAAATCTTGGCTGAAATAGCTTTACTGTGATATTTTTGTGTCATATTTCTTCCAGAAAATAGCAACGAGAAAGTTGCAGCGACACGGGAAGGAACTCAACAAAACTCAGGAGAAATATCTACTCGCAAGGAAATCCTCGGAAAATTTGGCGTGGCTCAACATCGCGTGCGATTATCTCGGCTTCCTTGAAGACGGTGATGAAATCAATAGCCAACTCGAAAGGATGCCCAACAATGTTGACAAGTGAGTAAGAACCCCGGGGGTGAGTGTCCTAGACATAGCACAATACTAACCAAAGTCCAAGCAGTGGGCGGCTCTCGAAGAACGGCACACACAACTGGTGACATGAAAAAACAAAGACGCTCGAACATTTCCGATTGGTGCCTCCCGGTCTACAGGTTTTTATGATACATACCATATTGAAAATTTTCTTTTTTATATAAAATATTTGAAAACAATTTTTTTATATCAGCAAAATTATCGTGTACGTTGAAAAATTGTTGAACAAAGGTCATGTGGTAAGCGTCAACGCTGCAAGTATAATGGCTAGTGGCGGCCGATCCAGCGAGGCGTCATTGCTCGATTTGTATAACTGGTATAATACAATCAAGTTGAGTTTGGTCACGCATTGAAATACCATATTCTAGATTTTCTTAGCGGTTACAAGAGTAGCGTGCATGGCTAATCATCCACACTCGTATTTGAAAAAACTATTTGGCCTAAGACGATGTATAAATGTATATGTACAACCTCGTTGTTTATTAAAGAGGTTCATATTAAGCAGGTTCACATCGCTTTTCTAGGGTAGAACGGCACAATCATCGTTAAATTGTTTATAATTATTTCGCATGACTAGCATTTTTAGGTGTTACACACATAATATTTTCTGGCGAACATTTCACAGTTGTCATATTATTTTTGACCATAACTCCGAGATATCGTACAGTCGTCTTCACCCCATGCCCACAGTAAGTGAGGCTACCCACAATTCTCCATGATCTGTACACACGGAGATCACTCACTGAACTGAAGCAAATTTCTTCTGTACAGAGAACAACTCGGTCCATATTTCAAAATTCTGGCAACATAGTTCTGATCACTATAATTTTCTGATTTCTCACTGTGAATAATGAGAAGATCAACCCCTTTTCCGCGGAGGAGATAGCAATTTTGTAATTTTGTCGACACAGATTTTTGACAGCCATACACAATATTTTCAAGTAAACTAAGGGAATAAGTTGCATCTGTGTTGGCAAAAGAAAGGGTATTGATTTTTTTTAATGTTCGTAACAAAGGAAATTTGCATGTCTGACAGGTGGTATGATGAGACCATCTTAGTTGCTGATAACTTTATCTTGACAAGTGTGCAATTTTTAGCACCTCCAAACATCGACTTCTCAGTCAATTTACTCTTGAATTTTAAGCATAATCAAACATTTTGGAACATAGTTTTAACAAATAATCCTGAACTTAAATTGTAAGTTAAAATTGTTAAGAAACTGATAAAATGAAAAAGCCTTTAGCAAAAAATGTCTGAGTGAACAAATCAAGGGGAATTGTGGGTAGCCTCACTTACTGTGATGCCTTGTGAGTGCAGTGCAATTACTATATTTATGTAAATCATTCAAACATAATGAGTGAGCATCAAACAATTTTGGCAAGTAAAACAAAAGATTTTGTTATTTAAGGTAATGAATCTTATACACTTATGAAAAAAGAAACCGTTTCCTTGCGTTTCAGGTTATTAACTGACGTTATCTCGCGTTTCGAAGACCTTAAGGGAAGACCAGATCGTCTGCTGGCCGGGTTTCTCTTCTTACTTCGGTTTTCAAAAGACGGAATGAAAAACTCGGAATTGAGATGGATACTGGGTGACCAGGAAACCATCTTCCCTATTTACATAGCAGGTCTTGGAGACATCAAAATAAGTAAGACACTCTTTGTTAAAACAATATAAAAAACCTAGATCATATGATTTAGGATGACCAATCATTTATTGAAGACTACGTGACGTGCCGTCAACGTCATCTACTATCTGCGTCGGTATTCTCATGGCCTTCATTGCGAACAATTTCACATTTTATAGGCTGCCATATTGTAAATAAACGGATAAGTAGGCCTAATGATAACCTAAAGTGCTTTGATAAATTTGCAGTGTTCCACAGCAGCTTGTGTCAGCAGATTTACGTTACGCACGCGCACTGGTGGTGTCAAGCTTTGTCATTTGGTTTTGGTCCCACTCGAACACAAGTATTTCGAAATAAAAACGTCAAAAAATCAAGGACACTAAAAAATCGTTTTCTGAAAAAAGTGACGGATAGCCGTCTTCAATAGCAGTTAACATTTTGAATACATTTTCAGCATTTAATAGATTATACGAGCAACTTGCCGACGAGCCGTGGGAGATCATTTTCCGAGCTATGCTTCCATTCATAAGAGAAGTCAAATCAAATGAAGACGACAATGACGACCCCAGATATGTGTTCAAACACCATATTATAGGAAACGCCGTCCAGCAAATGTAAGAACTAAGTTATATTTTCGAGAAGTCAACATTTTACCGTTACTGCACGTTACGTTCATATAAAGATAACACAATATTCCAATGGAAAATATATTGTTCATGGTTCCAAGAATCAAAGGAGATAGTGAAATATAGTCACTTTGGAACGGTCTTTTTGAAACAGTTGCGACGTTTCGATCCGACTACAACGGAGCTTGATCACGCAATGATGTTAATTATTCAGCGTTAATATGTCTCTGTAACTGGCGGAATAATATGTCCGTAAATCAAGCTAATGGAGTTCTGTCTGAAAACCACGTACTTTGTGTACGATGGGACATTCTACCAACAAACCCATGGAGCTGCCATTGGGTCACCTGTGTCGCCTATTGTAGCGAATTTATACATGGAGTATTTCGAAGACCGTGCTATCTCTACAGCTCCCTACCCTCCATCATTGTGGCTGCGATACGTGGACGACACATTTGTGAACACAGAAGAAACAGCTGTAGACTCACTGACACAACATATAAACAGCATAGATCCACATATTCAATTCACCATAGAGCCGGAATCAGACCACAAACTTCCTTTCCTCGACCTCTGTATTATCATGATGTAAATGATGACACTTCCACCAAAATTACGATATACAGAAAACCAACCCACACCGACCAATATTTGAACTTTCAGTCCCATCATCCCCTGATCCACAAGAGATCTGTGGTCCGCACGCTGACCAACCGCGCACTCCAGTAGGTCACTACATCTGACGATAAAAGAGCTGAACTGCAACATATCCATGACGCTCTGAGAGCCAATGGCTACGAGGAGTGGGCACTTGACATACCTACTTATAAGAACAAAACTCCAGCTAAGAATTCAAATATAAACCGTTATGGCAATCCAGCTACCCGCATCTCAGTTGGCCTACCATACCTAAGTGGGTTATCGGAACAGCTGTTCAGGGTATTCCAGTCATATGGCGTTAACTTGTACCACCAACCTAGCAATACCATGCGCAGTATCCTGGTGCATCCCAAAGACAAAACACCGAAGGAAAAACTATGTGGTACAATATACCACATCACCTGTGACCAGGACAGTAGTCACACATACATTGGAGAGTCAAAACGTCCATTGTGTGTCCGCTTTAAAGAACACACCAACAGGGAAAAGACTACTGGAATTGGGGAGCACTGCAACGCCACTGGTCATAGCGTTTCCTGGCATAATACCAAGGTCCTAGCCAGGGAACAGGACTGGTTGAAACGTAAAGTAAAAGAAGCCATCTACATAAAACAACGGAGGCCAATCATGAATAGAGACCAAGGATATCAATTACCATCAATTTACGGACATATTATTCCGCCAGCTACAGAGACATGTTAACGCTGAATAATTAATATCATTGCGTGATCAAGCTCCGTTGTAGCATAGACCCTAAAAACGGAGGGTCTATGGTTGTAGTCGGATCGAAACGTCGCAACTGTTTCAGAATATTCCAAGTTTATGCACTTTCGAGATATATATGAGAACACTAGTTTTCCATATTTAAAAATTTTCTGCATCCCCAGCATCGAATCTCTGGTATGGTGAGAACATGATGACCTTTTCTTCCTGAAGATTGTTCAAGAATGCAAAATATACTTTTTTCCCGTTCATCTTATCTGGCCAAGTCTACTTCATAGTTTAGGCTTGAACTAAGCTGAAGTGAAGCTTTCCGCTTCCATACATGAACATCGGTACATTACTGAAAATTGTATTTTGCAAATAAGGATACGTCTAGGTTAGTGTTGAACCAGTACGATATTTAATTTCATTGAGTCGAAGTTAATTTCATAAATTTTCAAAGCTTATCTATGGTCAACTTTCTGAAATGGTTTCCAGGTCATTTTTGGACGGCGAAGAGGATAAAGTCAACGATGACGAAAGAGAAGAGAACACAAACTGGTGGCATTCGAAACTGGCCGATTACTTCGAACTCGAAAGCAATTTTAAACGTAAAATTGAGGTACGAATGCTTTTGATCTGTTTAGAAACTTCTCAGTGCTCCTTTAAATTGGTATATTTATATTTGTCACTTCGTGCGTAAGGGACCCATATATGCTAATCGCATTTTTGTCAGATGGGTAAGTTACGTTTTTAGTGTCAAAATACACTGCTGGTATTATATGTTGACCTGTATTGTGTAAAAGTCACACAAACGGGTCCGCAAGATTTCAAATGCACACCTCTGTGTCGAACAGCGCCATGGATCAAAGTATGGAAAATATGAGTACGCTGTTGGGATCGTTATGACGTCACGGGTTTAGCTGGCAGACGGGCGGTTTTTAAAACGCTCATCTTAGTCAAAACTTAGTATATACAGTTACTTCAGCTTCAAATAAACATAAAAAAATACGGTATAGTATTTAAACAGCACAGAAGAGCAAGTGACATGTAGGAGTTTTCCTGATTTTGTAATGTCTTTTAGGAGTATCCGTTCCATGTCGCCGAAGTCGGTAACCAAGCTGGCGGCGTATTCAAGTGTTTCACAAACTGGCAGATTTTCCAAGAACTGCTTCAAGAAAATTTACCATGGTTGCTGGCCGTCTGGGACAAGGTATCTGGTTATTCTATTAATCCCTGAAATATTATGCAAATGCAATTGTTGTCGTCACTTAATGTTATTACAGCGTGGTCGTACCATGGCAACAGATATCGATCGATGAGTATGATATTTGGTTTCCTACCAAAATGGAGAAGGCCGTATACAGCTATGCACGCTAGAGACTGTATTTGCAGAATATCTTTATCGATCTACATAACGTTTTTTGAACGCATGCATTGATGCTCGTTCGTGCATATATTCAGAAGTTCGGACGTACATAATTGGTATGCGCACGCTTACAAATCAAAACAACTTTTTATAAATTTTTCGCAGATTTTGACGTAATTTGACCAATATGAAGATTTTCATTCCTTAAAAGACTGAACCTTTTTGTCTTTCTGTGAAGCTGGATAAGAGTGATGATCTGATGCATACTTTTGCATACTTTCTTGTCCACAGACTTGCACTACAGATTATATGGTAGAAATCTACAAAGACGCGCTGCATGATCTTGAAGTGGAAGAGAGCAACAGTCAAGTTGTAGCTACTCGCTATGGCCAAGTTGCTGAGTTCATGTGAGTTGAAAAAAGACAGACATTACAGTTACTTTCCTGCCCGCTGCTTCAGTATTTTTCGGAAACACTGGATATTTGTCTAATTTCACTTAAAATTGGTTTCTTTACGTGGCGATACTATGAGCTCTCACCTTAAATCGGTTACGTTTATTTTCTTGCGTATAGTCATTTCAAAGCTTAAAGAAATCTTTATCGAAGTGTCCGCTAGAATGTTGGGTGAGGGACTATAACATTGATTGACATGACAATAACAAGAATTGCCATGCAAAGAATAGCAATTCTTGCTAGTACTGGTGTAAATACTATTCATATATCAAAGATGCTGGCTAGTACCAAGACACTTCATGAGTTTGGTCACCTAAATGACACCAATGTGAACCTCAATTATGACAACAAATAATTAGACGCAAAAGACTTACAATAAACTTATACCAAAACTTTCCTCAGTGCAACTTTCAATCACTTTCTTCCCAAATCAAGCTAAAAATTAAGGGTCAACGAGCAAAGTTCGGTACGCGAGAAACAAATTATAATTACCTAACATTTACTGATATTTGAAACTTAAAACGGCCGCCATCCTGTGTTAACTCAAAAGGTAAAAACAAAATTTCGAGTTTCGAAAAACTAAAAAGGTAAATATTTCTCTTACTCCCAGAGCTTTAAAATGAGCCCCTATAAGTGGTAGACCAGAAAGCAATTGGAAAAATTTGAGAGTCCGAATATCTGTCCACATGATTTTAGCACAGGAAATGCATGTCCTTCTCTACATGTCTCGTACACGCTGGGCGTATAACTCGTTCCACTAAAATAGCTCCCCTTGATATTCTTAGACGTGATTTCGAATCTCTTTTGGCTTTGACGTCACAGGTTCTATGCAGGAGAGTATGACACTGCAAAGGAATTCATCGCCAAGGCAATCAAGAGTCATCCGGACAACGAAGATTTGGTGCGAATGTACACCCTGGCTGGCGATATATTCCACGAAGTAAGAGACGTAGCCAAAATGTTGTCAAGCAGGAGAAGGGGTTTCACACAATGTTGGGAATCATGTTCTCAATTTTCATTCAAACATTTTCTTTGTAATAGAGCCTTGCATAGAACTGAATATTAGAACATGGGTAAATTATTGATAGAACCTCTTTCAAGTGAATGTTAGCGGCTCGTCAGAATACAAATCAAACGTGATCTTTGCATTCCTGTATCCGTTGAAATATGCAACTTTAACCGAACTTTTAAGTCTCATGATTAACTTTTGCAAACAATGCCATTAAAAGCTTTGAAAAAAATAAACTTTTAAGCGACTGTTTCGTTTTGCTCATCACAAACTAACTCCCATTTCCCGATAAAAATAATCGAGTTAGTGAATTGTCAATGACACAGTGTCTGAATATTTATTCAGTTAGTCAAGTTCAAGTACAGTTGGCCTGGATGGTATTTATCAAGCAGTTGTTCGTTAGACCGTTCGTACCACACAGTATCACTATAGAATTCCACATTTATTTCAGCACTTAGTGTCGATGTCCGATTGTTTAAAACACGATTACAAAGAAGAGTTGAGGGAATTACTGAGGTGCTACAAGAAAGCCATCAAAATTCGACAACGTAATTATCTGGCAGAGGACAAACACAAGGTGAGAAATACTTCAAATTCTATTGCAAAGGTATGGATTTCGTCGAGCAGCGGTGTTACTTTATATTGTGCCAGTAAAGTTAATCTGCTTCTGATTCATTTCATAGTTGGCAAGTAAGCTGAATAAATGGAGCAAGCCGCATATTTATATTTTAAAAATCACCCTGCTTGCATTTTAACCGTAAAGTTACATTTATATGCTCACACTTTCAGAGAGAGAGAGAGAGAGAGAGAGAGAGAGAGAGAGAGAGAAACGATAACAACAAACTTCATGCATTATGCCAATAATCTCGGGCTAAAAGCTAAATGGCACTTATCAACGTTTCGGTACACATTTTCCTACTTTTGATGTATTCTTCAATAAGCATAAACTCGATGACAGACACAGAAATTCAGCACACTGAAGTAGTCAGAGTTTTTCATAACGAACGTTTATTGCAACATTACAGACGGCCAATTCCTTTTCTGTCTCTTTCAGTACTTACTAGTCAGCACTTTGTGCAAGTATGTGGAGAATTTACATCTTTGGTTGGTGATTTTCGACAGTGAACATTCATTTAATGCCAATGAACTACGACAAGAGGCTGACGAGCATATAGCAGAAGCTATTAGAATCAGTAAAGAGGTCAGTTTTTATCATGACACGAGATGAATATCTTTATTATAACAGCCATACGTTTGTGATTCTTTTTAATAGTACCCCAGCATAAGAATAACATTTCCATGTCTGTTGATATAAACTGCCCGTCCGCAAGCCAAGAAACCGCATACGTACAACGTTTTTTTTTGCGAACTTCTGTTTAGCGTCCCCGCGTTTTCTAACAACAATTGATGAGCAAACTGTGGAGCGAGATTTACTTCGTGCGTATCAATTACTCCACCAGGTGAGGAACTACGGAATGTTGGCCGAAGCTTTCACAACCAAAGCATTGCTGAAAAATGAGCTGAAGGTATGTAGGTCAGAGCCAGCCCTTTTGTACTCACAAAGGCGGTTAAGATTACCCCGTGAAACATAAGTATCAAAGTTTCTCGGAACAAAATAAGTTGAAGGTAGAGATTTCGCTGTTATCATTAGGCAGAATAAAATTGACGGAGGCGAAACGATCACCTTTGGAATATTAATATATTTTCTTCGTCCTTTTTCACAGCTATATGCCGAAGCGGTGGAGAGCTGTTTGAGAGCGTATGGTGAGAATCATCCACTTACAGCAAAACTTAATGGCCATATAGCACAGTATTACGAGAGCAGCCATGATTGGAAGAGAGCGGCCAGGCACTACTTACTTCAACTCAGGATACTAACAGAGGTAAGAAACAACAAACAAACTGAGGTAACACAAATTAACAAACCACCTGCTTCATTAATGGCGCATTTTTAAAAAATGGAAGAAACAACAAGCATATTTACAAAAGGATAAAACATGGCCGTAGTAAAGTGATTATTATGCAACAAAACAGAAATAATATTTTTTTTGTAAATAGATTATTTTTGATAAGCTGTTCTGCATTGACTTTTCAGATATACGGGGTTGATCATACAGTTACTAAAGCAACAAAGGAGAAGTTACAACACCCAAGAATTGCAAAATACGTCAAAAAAAGGTAGCAAAACTTGGACATGGACAGTACTCCAAGTCCAAAAACGAAGCTCTGTCACAATACTGAAGTCACAGCCCCAGATCAAACTGAAGGCCATTTTCACAGTCTGGTGTCATGTGAGGAGGGGAGTGTATGGAGCGACCAATCGTTTAGTCTAGTGTTCATGTGAAGATCAAGGTCCATGGGTGTTATAATAACTCTTCCAACCCATTGACAGCACAGTTAGTTGTCCAACTCTTCCCTAGAAAGTGATTTGGCTGTGCAAAAATTGCAATCACGAAAAGCCACATAAGCAACCAAACTTTGTCGAGTTTTGACCTTTTCTAAAAACTCACAAAAACATTGTGGTTTTACATGTACTACATTAAGATTTCCAGGGGGCTATAAACAAGGCTTCTACGATTAACTTTTATCTGTGTTCCAAAAATGTCGTATAGGGCAAGATGCCTCTGACTAAATGTAACTTTAAGCTGTGTCAGTACTATCACATGAGAAATCAAAAGCCAGTTGATTATCTTTGTTCAACAGCTATTCAGCTGACTGGAGGTTGAATGGGTTAAACATTGTCGGAAAAACTGTGACTTGTCCAAATTAAAACTTTCTCTTTGCTGTACTTCCTATCACACAAAGCAATACACCATTTAGTGTATATAACTCAGGAGGAGGAGGGTCACTTGTGAGTCCAATCTTCATTTTCAGAAGTAATGCGCCTGCCCAATGGAGCCTTTTGTAATTAATGAATAGCAACATACACCCCTTAGACACTGTTGATTATTGTAATAGAGATAGTTGTACTTTTGATATTTTCACACATTAACTTTTGTTTCATAAAACATGTACATTGTCTTCTTCCTCTCCCTGGATTATGTTCAACGATAAAGCAACAGTCGCACAAACACAAACGCATCATATACAGTATACAAATGTTGCTGATAACTTGATACAAGTCTAGATTAATTTCCGGTTGCCAACAATAATATTTGATGTTACACATACACACAGAGTGTGGTACATTTTCACAGGAATTTGGGAGTAGAACAATAAGATGCATTAAATGTCACAGCTAATGCTCCTCACACAGTTACTAGGTGACTGCAAATTTGCATATTTCCATATATGGTAAAAGAGGCTGGTGAGTTCTATATACATATGGAATTTTCAGAAGTGCCATACAGTTTTGATGGTGCACTTTTTCTCATGAATCATCCAAGTGAAAATCAGTGATTGTCTGTGATGATACAGTTGACAAAATTCCTTTTCATGAACTCAGTATCCCATTGTTTTTCTGCAACCTTGACTTAACACTTGTTTCTTTGTATATGTATGGTAGTTGCATTTCACATCCCATCATACCCTGGTTTACAGATAAAACAGTACTATGGTAACTAACTCTAATATTGATCTTGTCATGTTTGTGAGGCAATGTGTATATCTAAATATTGATATTATAAATTTCATTTGGAGAATGTATATTTAATGTCTACTTTATATTATATATTTGCGTGCCATTTTAATTTGAGTTTTTGATGTTGTGAGTACTATAGCAGTGTGGATTTCAGAGAATGTTGAACTTATGAAGTATGTGCCAAACTGAAAATCCTTCCATCTTTAAGCCCCATGAGCTGTATCTTTTTGCATATTTTTTAAAGACAGTTTGAAATCAAATGAAACTTATGTAAAAATGCTTACCGAAGTGAGACCGAAGAACATTGTTCAAACACCAATGATGAAAGCACAACTTAGATTTTAACAATGACATAATTTTCAAGCTGCATTTCAAATATGGCTGCTGCGCATACATACATACAGGTAAGCATGAGAATTTAATGGACAAAATCTAGCACTATGATGGAAATGGTAACATTTTCAAAGACAGCAAGGCTTAATAACAGGGATCCAAAATATCTCTCTCAAGATTGGATTGTATTTTTTTGTAAATAAATGCAACAAGATACAGCTAATGGAGCTATACAGTTTATATACCTAAATAGCAGGCTGTGTTTGGTTGGTGTCTAAGAAAACACAATTCACTGTACCACCTTCCTAAAATTGTAGACATGCTTTTTATGGTCATGAGGCATCTAACCATCAATGCAGATGTATCTTATGCCTGATATTTACATTTTTTGACAGAGGAAAATTCTTGGAGAGTGGGGGGATTAAGATTACTATGCTGGTTGTATGTTCATCAGTGCACTATATTTTCACTTTTCTATGATATGAGGCCTTCTGAGATTTAGGAAACAACAGAAACATTTACAGTTTTTTCTGAATGCTAAAAGAAACAAAATTGTTAATAATCATGACACAATATAATCAAGAGATACCAGATGCAACCCTTGACATTTTTCTCAGACATTTTATTGTATCCTTAAAGCAAGGTTACTGTAATTTGTGTAGACCTTACAGATAACTTGCTCTCAGTAGTGCAAATAAGGCATTCACATTGGAGCGATTTAAGTCTTAATTTTAACATTTGGGTTGTTGTTCATTTCATGCAAATGCAATTGACATAAACCTTGTATCACTTTGCTTCATAGTCAATGATAAACCTCCTACCCTTACCAAACAGTCACTACTGATATACTATCTCATTGTCAACCTTGTGCCTGATCCTATTATTTCAATTGTGGTATTTTGACTAGTACACTGGGCAATGAGGGGTGGAGGGGTTACACTAAGTTGCCATATGAGAAACGAATACTCGCTGTTCTGTTATTGTCACAGCTATTGGCACTTCCAGAGTATCATTAATTTCATACAAGGATGTTCAGAGTATCAGGGTAAGTTGTCAACAATAGGGCTAAAATGTGAGGTTTTGTCATGTGACTTTATGGATATCAGGTAAATATTTCTCTTTAAGTTTTTATATGCCTCATAAGTGAAAGACTGAAACTTTTGCTCAAATGTGAGGTTTACTATGCTGGTTGTTTTAGCATTCACACCAACCAACTTTTGCTCAAACTTTCCTCAATGAAACTTTCAACCAAATCAAGAATAAACATCTAGGGTCACCATACGTAGTTTGGTATTACAGAAAAATTTGAAATTCAAAATGGCCAACACCCCTTTGTTAACTCTATGAGGAAAAATTGAATTTTCGATTTTTGATAAAGAGACTGAAAATTTTCCTTACTCCAAAGGCTTTAAAATGAACCCCCACAAGTGGTAGATCAGAAAAGAATTGTAAAAATTTGGGAGTGAATATCTGTCCCCAAGGCGCATTCTACCTTAATTGCTAGCACGAGTATCAGATAAATGTATACAGTTCATGGGAGGCTTACATAAATTACGGTAGAATGCACCTCGGGGACAGATATTCGGACTCTCAAACTTTTACAATTCTCTTCTGATATACCACTTGTGGGGGTTCATTTTAAAGCTCTTGGTGTAAGAAAAATTTTCACTGGCTTAGTTTTTCGAAATTTGAAAGTTCATCTTTTTCTCCATAGAGTTAACACAGGGATGGCAGCCATTTTGAATTTCAAATATTGGTAAATCTTGGGTTATTTGTTTCTCTAGTACCAAAATTTGCACGGTGACCCCCGATTTTTATTCCTGATTTTGAAAGACAATGGTTGAAAGATTCCTCACGGAAAGTTTGAGCAAAAGTTAAAGTCTTTCACTTTCGAGGTGCATACTACCTTAACAGCCATAGCTTGTGATATACTAAGGTGCCAAAACTTGTCCAGGAATGTAATATCACTTAATCTGTGTGTACAACTCAAACAGTATTTTACATAATTTTTAAGAGGTTACATTTAATTTTGAACTATCACCTACAAATTCTGTCAACTCAAAGTTCTCATGTCTAAAAAAGTTTTTAAAATAAGACGAACTGTTGGGTGAGCAATCTTGGAGATTTTTATTTTGTACTGTTACAAGTAAAAATGTTTTTATACAGATCTTTTGAAGAATAAAATGTTGACATTTTGGAAGTACTGACATTAGTTTGTGAATTTTTTCAGATATTCATCACGGAATTGAGTCTGTGAAACCAGTAGGATAAAATGTGGGTTGCCTGCTACCACAAGATACCTGTCAAATGAATAACAACAAAAAATATTACTGGTTTAAACTCTTGTGTCACAGAGAAATGGACTTAAAGTATACAGCATCATAATTTATTTCATTCCAAATTCACCGTCTAAATTCAAGAGAAATCTCACTCTAGTTTCTTGAAAAAATAAATTTTCAGATATTTCATTCATAATATAAAATCTATCATTGTGAAAATGTGGACAACAAAATATGCATATAAGCAATGCACAATTGATATGCAAGTCACACATTTCATACAAATTTTTTCTGACCAATTTTCAGCTCGCTTCAAATGTATGGGAAATTTTGACTAATGTCCTCCTTGCACTGCAATCTAATTACTGGAATGCCCAAATTTACATGAAAGAACAATGACTGATCTCTGTCAATACTGTAATCATATGCTGGAAATGAACTGGTAAAGGGCTGAATCAATACTGGTACGTACTACATATGTTAATTAAAGGCAAGGAGTTTGTTTGAAGTTGCCATGGTGATGTGTACCATTCTGGACCAATTAAATTGCTCTGTGTTATAGGCCCCTTACTGGGGTAATATCATATTCCCTCTACCTGTGTCATATCCAATGCGAAGGGTTCAATGTAATATCTTTATCCTGTGATAATTTACCTGGGATCTGACAAGGTTTCAGCAAGAGTTGCATTCATGGAGACACTGTGCAGCACCCTCTTGTCCATTTCTTCAAAGTATATCTACAAAGAAACCAAAAGTTGACATATTGGAGCAGGGAAGACACACCTGAAACACAATGTACTGGTATTTGTCATTGCTTTACCATATCTATGGCAACAGAAATGACATCAGAGCTACTGATAATTATTGGCTTGAAAAAGTTGTTCAAGCCCTCCATTTCAATGTACTGTGCAGCAGAACGGCATCAAATAAATTCACCTGGAAATATTTCCATGATAATAGCGTGTATAATATTACGATTGCACCCTCTTTTTTCAAAGTGGAAATTTATGTAGGCTATGCAAATAGAATTGTAATCTTGATATCATACACACATCTCTAGTAGATGAGACTGCAAATAATTATTTACCTCTAAATTCTCAGGCTTGTATGTCCTTTCTTCGTCCCATGGAGCAACACTGTCACCTCCAAACATGACATTGACATGATCAATGAATCTGAAATAAACAAGAGAGATGCACCATTAGCTAGATGCCATTCTTCCTTCAACAGTTTACTCTTTCAACCCACTTCCATGTGTAGAGTTCCAACTTTACCATGGAAAACAATGGGGTTGTGTACAAATATTTAGGGTTGTACCAATATTTTGGGGTGAAAGAGTTGAATAGGTGTTAAATGACTTGCACTGGAAATTTTCAAATTCAACTTCCTCTTCAAAAAGAAACACAAAATCACAATTTTTCAGTGATTGGATGTAAACTTTTTCAACTTCTTTGGATTCACTGAAAATTTTATTTTCATTTATGTAGAATTGAGAACAATTGTATCCAATCAGCGGCCTCCTACATCCATTTTTTCTCTGGAAATACAACAGCTAGCTTCTTCTGTGAGTGGGCTAATATATATATTTTCTTGTACAATATGAATTTATCCACTGACAGTGAAAAAGATGATGCTTAAAACAACAAACCTATCATTTTCGTTGAAGTCATTGATCATATCTGTCTGTCCATACTCAGGATACATAAACAAAACTGGCCAATGCAGCACCCCGCTGTCGTCCAGGTAAACTTTATGACCAGTAGGAACACTGCCCTCTATGCTGGACAATGACAATGGATCTTGAGTTGATGGTTCCGCATCTGGGTCTTCTGGAACTGGTGGACTTGCTAGTGTTATTTTCCTTGCCTGTCATGCCGGAAAAAAGGAGTATGGAATGGAAATTGTTTTAAATATTTTTTCCATGTGACCTGACTATGCATGATAGTTCCCTTTCGTTTGATTCAAAAGATACTTTGAGGTGTACACTGTTGACTGAAAATTTGACATCAATTGTCAACTCCAAATCATGGATTTACTTGGATACGGTGTTATGTTTACGAAAGATGTCACACATTTTGTATTGGTACGCTATTTTGACCCACAAAGAAATTGACATACTAAAGTACTCAGCTCACATACATGTAATTCTAATGAAGAATAGACACTTCACTGCACTGCCGTCTAACTTCTAAAGTCTTTTTGACAGAATGTCAATAACTCATTATAATGGCTTGACTTTGATTAAAGCGGAAGTATATCAAGTTTGATGAATTTCTAAAGACTAACTGATCAAATAAAATTCAAATCTAATCATAGTAATCTCACTTTTATTGCAGCTATTAGAGCTTCCTGTTTGGCTTTCTCTTTCTTCTCTGCCACTTTCTGTTTCCTCTTGTCCCGTTCAGCTGTCCTCTGCAAATAAACGATAACATGATCAGACAAGTGGTGATATGATCAGATATACAATTACAATTCACATAGATCAATGCATCTGGCACAAAGATGTATTGAAACATTATTACAAGTCCACCTGATTCCATCTGATTGAAATCTACAGTTGAATTATGAAGTCGATGAATATCAAAATTTTGCAAAGCTGCATCATGTACTTACTTTTTCTTTATCTGCCTTTGCTCTGATGTCGAGAACTTTTTTCTCTGAGGGAGATACGTGCTTACCGTCAAGGAACAAACATTTGAGATTTCAAAAAACATACCGGTAACAGCATTTGTAAGTTAAGCACAGACCAGCTGAACTAGATAACTCGATTCCAATTTAGGAATATTTATATAATGTGTGTTAGAAAGTGATACATATCATTTTACTGGAGATTAAGAAATGACTGTTTTGTCACTCTACCTTGGTATTGTTAAAGAACGTATCAGTGAAAGACAACATACAGCTGTGTATATGACAGCATAATGTACTGAACTTAAATGGATAATTTTTACAACATTTGTTACATTAGGGGGTCCTCTTCATCACATATCATATTAGAGACTATCATTTTAACATGTACAAGTTTTCGAATATTCAAGTCTTCATTGAAATGCAACAAATGGGACATGTTATCCCTCACTGGTTTTCAACCAAGTTGACCTTGATGGTGAAATATGAACAGGGTAGTACAAGGGTCATTTTAAAGCCTTTTGATGTTTCATCAAAAGAAATACTTTCATTCAGCAAAACTGCAAATCTTTCAATGACTGACAGTGGTCTTGGATGTTCAGTTAATTAAAATCGGCCATGTTGATGAATTTTGTTTGATACGAGATACTACTTATATTGTTTGACATGTTGAAAGATACTGAATGAATGGGTGACCACGCATACATTCAACCCTGATTTTAGACAAATTAAATGAAAATTAATGGTCATGACCACTAATTCATTTTTCGCGATGGTTTCATTTATCATGTCTAAAATCGGGGTCGAATATATGCATTGTCACCCATTCATTCAGTATCTTTCAACATGTCAAACAATATAAGTAGTATCCTATATCAAACAAAATTTATGAAAAATGGCCAACTTTGTCCCTTGAACCCTTTGAGCACCAAAGTCAATTTTTGTCGCTCTAATAAAATATATACCAGTCAAATTTTTGTCAGATTTTTGACAAAATTTTCATAAAAAGCTGTAGTCAATGAAATGTGATGTCCTTTTGGTCCAAAATTATCAAAACAATTACAGAAAAATTCATAAAAAATTGGTAAAATGTTGCACCAAAATTGTGGTGGGTAAAAATTACAGCACCCAAAGAGTAAACATTATGCACTTTTATCACATTACTGTGCTAGATCAATTTTTTACAGAATTGAAAACACAAAGGATATTTTCAATGCTTCATCACACCAGGTCATGGCCTCTTCAAAATTTGATAATTTCATACAGCATTCTGCTCCACGGATCAATGCCTTCAGATGATCTGGTTTCAATTTCTTAGCTTCTTTGACGTCATTTAATGAGGATCTGTAATTACCTGAGAAAAAAGTTTCATATCATTGTCCTGTTACCAATTTAAAGATCAACTGAATAAAGACTTTCAAAGTGTTACATTCAACAGCAGTCATGCATGACTGGTGTTTGAAACATAATTGGGTTAATTGAGTTGACAGCTCGTGGACAGATCGGCCCTGAGGCTGTCTTTCACCCAGTCAGGTGATGTATACATTGCTCTGATAAAGATTTTGTGCGATGTGTGATATTGAGTATGTGAGTGCTTCATGAACTCCACAGTGTGTGGATTGGTTGCAGTCAGAATAATTGTAACAATTTAGCTCAGTTAACAAACCACTCTTTTTTTAAAGGTTGGGATTTGGCCGAGTGGTTTTGACTGAGATGTATTTGCCAGATGACTACATGTAGGTGCCGAACATTGTGAGTTGGAATCTGATCGAAAATCTACTGAATTGTAACTAATCAGGTTTTGTTTCCATACTCCTAAATACAATGACAAAATTTGCTGAACCTTGAGAGAACTCTGACTTTTCAATTTTGCAGACTTCACTGGTCTGGCCTATTTACCAGCCTGTCATATATTTTTCTTATATTCATTGAAACTATTGTCAAGAGACTGAACAGAAATTATCAACTCAGATAAAAAGATGGTAAGCCATAATTACTTATTGTCCTTTTGTTTATCAGTATTTGCAGTAACATTTCCCACGTACATTCTAAGCAGAATGCACTCCTGTATCTGGTTTTTGAACCCTGGATATCCTTCATTTCTTTGCTGGTCCACACTGAAGAGAACGCATTTTGAAAGTGAGGAGGAAACTACTTTTTCTCGCCTTGTTTTGTGAAAGTGGAACATTTTACTTTTTTGCACAGGGTTTACACAGATAAAGGCAGCCATTTTTTAAATTTCAAACACTGGTAATACCCAGTACTCCTCTCTTGAGTTACACTTTTTTCATTTTGAGCTCTAATTTTCATTCTTGATGGTGAATAAGAATAGTTTAATGTTGTCTCGGCAAAGAACAAAGTACTGCTGAAAATTTCCGTTTTTGATGAGCAAATCTGACACTTGTTACAACTATTTATCATAGGTGTTCTAGTTTTTTCATTTTTAACCCTTTACCTGCCAGACAGTATCACTTCCCCATCTGCCAAGTCAGTAAAAAGCGGTATTGAGCCAAAACCATTTTTTCACCCACTTGGCTTGGTATGTTGTAGCAGCTTGTCTGTAAAAATCATGTTTACACTTACAGTATCTCTGTCTTCAGAGACCTTCAAATCTTCAAGTCTTTGTAAAAATGCACCATACGGGACATGTTTTACTTTACTAATGTTAACCAGCCTGACCTAATGGGGAAATATGAACTTGGCAGGAAAAGGGTTAAATACAAGCTCAGATGGTTTACCTCCAACTCACCTATGTAGAACTGTGCAGCTGCCCTGTTAGTGAACAGAATGGCATTGAGTTTGACATCGCTGCATTTTTGTTTTATTCCCTCCGTGTAGGCTATAATGGCTTGCTTGTATTTCTTCTTCTTGAAATAATCATTGCCATCTTCTTTGAAATTTGCAGCTTTTTCTAAAGAAACCAAAGACAGGAATCAATGCGTTTATAATCGCAAGTATTATTGCAATGGTTCACATTGTTTTCTGCATCTCTAACACGTTGTTCTTCAGTTTGTTCTTCTTCAGGGTTCTCCATATAAAGATTTTCAGGGCTGGGCCATTGGTCTGTTTTTTCCAGCAGTCTATTCTGATTCATATGTTAATAAGCATATAGAAAAATACACTTTCACAACAAAACATTTTGCAAATTATGTATTGCTGTGTAAATAAGAACCCCTTTGTTTCCAAAGCTGTGGAGAACACTGGTTCTTTCTCAATCCCCCTTAACATTTCTCCTGCTCAGTAAAAATCTCAAGAAAAACTTCAGTAAAAACTGAAAATTATTCCATCTATAAAACTCTAAAACCAAATTGGGTTGATTGCTGAATTTGTGAAGATAAATGGATGATCCTTGTTACAAAATACATTATTTCGCGTTTAGACTTTTTAAATAAAGAGGTACAATACGTCAAGATCATGTCAGCTTTCTTAAACAGTCAGAATAGGTGGTTTGCTGCCTGTAGCTGAGACACACTGCCATTTTCATTAAAGCTTACCCTCTGGGGGCGCTGTCTCTTCATGTTTGATAGCTTGTAGTGCAGCTAATGTAGGATTGTTGGCTATCTCGTCTTCTGTTGGCGCTGTTGTCATGAACGCTGGTATTTGCTCTATTTCCTTCATGAAAGTGAAGAATGAAAGCTATTACATGTAAATGGTAAGGAGAAGATATTCTGGCTGCAGGAATTGCAACCACTTTTGTTAAAAATATTCAAATATTAACATATCATATTAAGGGACACCTTGAAAATCAGACATGATGTGGTATGTTGTGATTCAGGAAGATTGTCTGTACGCGATAAAGGGAAGTTGTTACTGCAAGTTCACCAGTTAAGTCTGTCAGTTTAGCTGTTGCAATGGTACATCAGAAACATTCTGCACACACACACATATACATACATACATACATACATACATACATACATACATACATACATACATACATACATACACACCATATGTGAGCTAAAAATTGGTGAGGTTACAAGAATTATTTTACACGATCTTTTTTAACTCTAACTCTTCCTTTTGCCAAATTTAACAATAAACTCTCTCCCGAGAAGAATTTTGTTTTATCCTCTATTGAACTTTTTTATAATAAGCAAGTTTTTTAGCCAGTGTGAAAACCAACCAAGGGTCCACACACTAAAAGTCACTTAAAATTCAATTACTTTTTCAGAAATTTTCAAGGGCTTCTTGAGATCCAAACTATCAAATAGTATCATTTCCCTGAATCTCAGGTACCAGTAAATTCTCGATAAGATTGGAACTCTCAACGTATGGCACCCAGTCACCCGGTCCAGCAATAGTAGGTGCAGTACTGTAGCTTGAGGTTTTGATTACCTGGCAAAACATCGAGCTGCAGTACCCCTCCCCCTACTAGCTGCAAAATTGTAGCTCTACGGTGAGGCGGTCGGTGAGTTTTGGTTTTTGCGACATCGCTCACCAGTAGAGCTACAATGCCGAAGGCCCTGAAGCATGCAAAACAAGTCATTGTCAATGACATAGTCCGCACTTGTAAAAGGAGTATTAGTCTTGATGGGGCAGGGAAATGTGGCCATTAAAAAGTATCGCTGGAGTGTATAAGTTCACATCTATGGGCACATAGGTTTATGTCATTTTTCCCAATTTATAACAAGAGGCATGTCTAAGTTATGGTTCTAAATCGGGAAAAAAGATCAGACCTCTAGCTGTGTTGGCCAGCCAAGAAATACATATGTGCATAATAAATGAGGTACGAGATGTGAAATCTGAAGGTCTAATATCCAGTGTTTCATCTAGGATGCTACACCAGGGGGGGGGGGATTGGTCCCCCTCTACTGTAATTTTTGAGGGGGATTTTAAAATTTTGGGGGGGATTTAACTAAAACATATAATGGCATCTTATATGTAAGTTGTAATGTTGCAGTGATGTTACTTGTGTTATACATACTACAAGCCATAAATAACTTGCTTACACAATCCAAGCTGCTGGCTGCAAACACCATCTTCTATAAGATTTTTTCAAAAGTCAACAAATTTGCGTATCACTGTTGTGAATGTATAGGGCTTCCAAGAGTGGCAGACAGCTCATTAATATTCATAAGCATTACTATTCCTAAAAAAATTGAAGCATATTCTGTATGCTAAATTATTCTGTTTGTTCGTACATATTCTGTATGTTTGCTTTCTTAGGGCTTAATGTACATTCAAACATAAAAGTTAACAATTATAGTTAGCCATTCCCACTGTACTTTCAAGGGATTTTTTTCATTTTTCACTGAACTGTCTGCACTACAAAAAGCAAGAAAAAACTCTTTTGTAGTTATAAAGGAATGTTTTGTAGCTTCTGAAAAAAATAGTGTACTTGTTTGTCACGTTTTTACAGTGCTTATATCATCCCTCACTACTGTAAGTTTGGATCAACATTGCCCTATACAAACCAGTTAGCTGTATTTTTCTAGTGACCTAGCTGGTCTTGTAATTTTGTGCGCAGACTCAGTAGAATTAAAACGAACAACTTAGAGGGTGGAACCTTAGTAAGCCATGCGGAGTTTCTTGATGTCAGATTCGCTCCAGTTGCTTTTTGTCAGTCATTTTAGAACGGGAAAATAACAAACAGAAAGGTTGGTTGTCACCGACAGTTAACTTTAGGGTTTATTTGCCCCGAAAAATAAGTCAGTGTCTGTTCAATGAACTCAAAAACCGGACCCATTGACACCACAGCATGCTTTAATTGCTTGTGACTTTCATTGCATGCAGTCTGCACTGAACACGTTCCTGTGACAGTAAAGTCCAAATTTTCGTGTCAATTTTGTTATCAGAATTATTTTCAGAGTGTTATGGACATCCATACGATGCATAAAAACTTCAGTTTGTGTCCTTTTCTCAATCGTACAGAGATAATGTGACACAGAAACCTTATCGGGCTAGGGCAATGAACTTTTGTGAACGTAACTCTCAACTGGCTGACAGGCTTTCATATCCAAAATCAGCGTACGGAAATTTACGTGTGGTATTGTTTCAACAGCAATTTATTGAAGCAGTTCAAAAAGTATCAAAATCGAACTAAAATTAGTCCCTTCCATGTAAATGTTCTTGCAACACTATACAATGCCCGTTACCACAGGTGCCGATAATGGGTCAAATGCATCGAAGTGTGACACCCATGATAGCAGCCATTCCAGCCAGCTCAGTGCAGTGCGCGATGGGTTGCCCCTTCTACCTGTGATTGGCGGCGCGCAGCACACAAAAGAGGGGGAATCGCGCAATCGCGCAGCCTAGATGAAACACTGCAATATCCATATCAAAATTGAAGCTTATAGAACTTGTGGTTACTGAGTTATGCATATATATGTATAATCAGGGTCTAAGGTCATCAAGGTCACGTGACATTTTGAAAAAAAATTGTATCGCTAAGTTATCCCTATATACCAAAAATCAGACCTCTAGCTCTATTGGCTCGCTCAAAATTAGATATACACATAATTGATGAGGTACAATATGTGGCGTCATAAGGTGTCCCATCATACCATATATGAAAGGTTTGGCACTTGTGGTTACTGAGTTGTGGACAAATATGTATATTTGAGGTCAAAGGTCACCAAGGTCACATGACATTTTGAAAAAAAATTGTATTGCTAAGTTATCCCTATATACCAAAAATCAGACCTCTAGCTCTATTGGCTCGCTCAAAATTAGATATGTGCATAATTAATGAGGTACAATATGTGGCGTCATAAAGTGTCCCATCATACCATACATGAAGGGTGTAGCACTTGTGGTTACTGAGTTATGGACAAATATATATATTTGAGGTCCAAGATCACCGAGGTCACTGACATTTTGTCAAAAAAATGTATTGCAAAGTTATCCCTATATACCAAAATCAGACCTCTAGCTCGATTGGCTTGCTCAAAATTAGATATGTGCATAATGAATGAGGTACAATATGTGGCGTCATAAGCTGTCCCATCATACCATACAATAAGAAGGGTGTAGCACTTGTGGTTACTGAGCTATGGACAAATATGTATATTTGAGGTCAAAGGTCACCAAGGTCATGTGACATTTTGTCAAAAAAAATGTATTGCTAAATTATCCCTATATACCAAAAATCAGACCTCTAGCTCGATTGGCTAGCTCAAAATTAGATATGTGCATAATTAATAAGGTACAATATGTGGCGTCATAAGCTGTCCCATCATACCATATATGAAGGGTGTAGCACTTGTGGTTACTGAGTTATGGACAAATATATATATTTGAGGTCAAAGGTCACCAAGGTCACGTGACATTTTGTCAAAATATCTGAGATATCTGCGTGAACGGATGGACTCACGGACGGACATGACCCAATCTATAAGCCCCCTGGACTTCATCCATGGGGACTAAAAAACTGTGTCACTGCATCCTTTTTGCAATATGAATACGATGAGAAACTAAATTTTTCTTGGCCTTATACATGGGAGTCTATGGACTGCCTTATACATGGGAGTCTATGGTCTGCCTTATACATGGGAGTCTATGGAGACTGCCTTATACATAGGAGTCTATGGAGATGAAAACTAAAAAGTCCTCTAACACGGCCAAATTTGATCGCATTGTGAAACAAATCGACGTGCATCTGTATGGGGTAGGGTACTATCCTTGTGCAAAGTTTGAAAGAAATTGACCTGGGCATGTCTGAGATATCTGCGCGTGAACGAACGGACGGACGCACACGGACGGACATGACCAAACCTATAAGTCCCCCCGGACGGTGTCCGTGGGGACTAATAAGCACGCTGCACATGGCACGGCATTTTGATGTAAAATCTCATATATTTATTGTGCATTGGTCATACTGATTTATCACTGCTGAAGATTAAACACTATACTACACTAACCTTGTCGTGTATGGGGTTTGGTATTTGTTCAAATACGTCGATCACGTTCCAAAAACATTTCTTGGAGCCGCCATTACCAACTTCTGGTAATGGCCCAGAGACACGCTCAATGTTTATGGAACGCGATCGACGTGTCTGTGCTAATACCAAACCCCATAAACAACAAGGTTAGTGTAGTATAGTGTTTAGTCTTCAGTAGTGATAAATCAGTACGACCAAATGCGGTAAATATGTGGGATTTTACATGAAAATGCCGCGCCATGTGTTGTTGTTGTTGTTGTTGTAAGTGAGATCCCTCCTTTAGATAGAAGCACCCTCAGTCGAGGTAATGTTGTTCTGGTCGTCTGCAGCCATGGATCGTGTACGCAGAACATGGCAATCAAAAATAAAACGTCTAGAGATTAGTTCAATGAAGAAATTAGATTAATCCGGTGCAATGGAAAGCAGGCAGAGGCATCAAGAAGCAGCTGTAACATTTCAATGGGTGAGTCACGGAAACGAGCAATGGACGAGGATACATGTGTGGCGCGCTTATTTTGTATGCTACAGGGCCTCGGCATTGTAGCTCTACTGGTGAGCGATGTCGCAAAAAACCAAAACTCACCGACCGCCTCACCGTAGAGCTACAGTTTTGCAGCTACCCCTCCCCCTACAAGCTGTAGAGTTCATGAGGCAATCACACACATGTAGTATGGCAATACTTTGCTGCGAAAACGAGCCCTGCCACTCCTTGACGTGTTCTGCTACCACTCCAATGACCAACCTACCCGAGTGGCAGAGGCTACGGATTCGCAGTAAGGCAATACTATTCTTAGCTGCAGTATAGTAGCTCGAGGTTTTGCCTGGGTATTTGGGTTGGACGGCAATCTGGTTTTGCCGTCCAACCCAAATACCCAGGCAAAACCTCGAGCTACTGTACTGCAGCTATACTAATACTATTCTATCTTTCAAAACAATAACCCATCGCGCCGCTGAACTTAGACAGCCTCAGGGGCAATAAACGTATTTTTCGATATATTTTGGTACACATACTTCCCGCCAATTTTCCTCTGAAAGCCCATCTTTATATTTAGTCCTTGGTAGCTTGTCTATATAGTCGTCAAGCTGTTGGTCGAGACGTTTTGCAAGTTCCTCCGCATCCTCTCTGCTCGCCGCCATGTTCACAACCTTTAACCCTCGGAGTCACGTGTCTATTCTCATATCCTGATTATTTTTATGGTTGTAAAACTAATATCAACTTGATGCATAGTAGTATTTATGAGGAAAAAAATAAATGTGATTAAATGTGAATTAGACAACTAAATACTAAAGTCACAATATATAAACACTGCAAGGAGGAACACGTGACACTGAAAGTGAAAGGTCAAATTTGAAAAGTATGGCGTCCATCGACAGAGGTACCAGACCAACCCAACAGAGCAAATCCGTCAATTTATACATTCCAACACCAGATCCTCCTGGTCCTCATGTCGACTTTGATCACATTGCAAAGATGCCCGTGTGGGATGAGAATGGGGACATGATTCCATTCGAATATTTATACAGTAAGGAAAAAGCCATAATAGTATTCTTGAGGGTAAGTCGCCGACCTGAGCTGTCACACTGTGTTTGTTTAAAATCTCTGTTTGTTTACTCGTGATTTCGTTTGCCGTCGTTACCATAACAGAAATGCCAAATGTGGCCTGTGTGGGCAAGTAAATGTCTTTCATAAGACTTCATTGCATTGCTCAAAATTGTACATAGTAAACCGACGATATTATTCAGCCGTTGTCCTGGCAACGAGAATAGTTGGTTGATGCTTTGGATAATGTGATTACATAACTAGGCTGGGACCAAACCTGTTGACATTAATACTAATACCAACAAGTATGCAAATTTACAAATGTTATACAACAAAGACGTAGTTTCAATATTTTGACAAAATCATCCTTTTTTTCTACAGTTTTTCCAGTGTTATACATCAATTGAATATGCACAGGGTATGTGGCAATAACTTCTTACTTTTCAACTCAGAACTGCAATATTCACTTTGTTTCTCAAAACCTTGTTTCTCATAACCAGCAACATATGACACTTTAAATAAAATTCTTGTTTGCCGCCCCCTTACTGTTACTAAGGTTTTCAGAGAAAAATAAGAAAGCAAACACGATGTTAACACTATTACACATAAAAATATTATTTTTCCAAATGAAACCAAACAAATTCGAGCTGATATTAATACACTTGTGTCTTTGTCTGTGTTTTTTTTTTCCTGGCTGGCTGGTAGATTTTTCATAAATCCAAGGGCGGCAAACAAATTATTTAAATGGCCTATAATGTTATAATTTTGATATTGACCTTTGTAGTATGCCCTCTGCCAGTTGTTGAAATTGATATTGCAGTGTAAACATATTACCTTGTTTACAGTTTGGTCACAGTAACACAATAATAATCATAAATTTACAACATCAGATGAATGTAAGTGCACACTACAGAGCATTACCTATTCAGATTTGTTGGAGAGCACCTTCATGTTTCAGAGGAAACACAATGGTGAAGATTGAACATTGAACAGACACAATGGTGCTGAATAAGCATCTGGATACACTTGTTCCCAGACTCATAAGTTCATACAATCATATTGCTTGTAACAAAAACATTTTTTTTTTAACTTTCTCACAGATTTAGCTAAAATACCAGTCAATTACTTGAAGGTAAGTGGATAATGCAATTTGTATATAATTCTTTGAAGTAATTTTACATATTCGCATTTTGCACCGAACACTTTAATTCCCTGAGAAGACACCTGTAAGTTTTGTGGTGTGTGTGTGTGTACATAGCCATTACTTGCATTTCATACATATATTAATAGATATAGAAATAATTTTTTTCAATCAAAATCTTGTTATGCAGGAAGCTGGCGTCAGACTTATCGTGATCGGATGTATTCCGTGGAATTATATTAAGGTCAGTGCAAAAAGAGAATGAAACTTACATCAGTGAATCAATGTAAGGTCTGCAAAAATCTTATGATGTCAAAGCTGTACATTGTAATTTTGCTTTTGATATTAAATTAAAGGGCCAGTAATGTTAACTTTTGATAATTTTTTCACCATTTTTGTTTTGAATGTGAACCATAATTCTTTGTTCTATGAATTTGAACCATAATTCCTTGTTCTACTCCACAAGGTATGTTGCTATACACAGTGTTCAGCTTGTCAACTAAGCCCACATGTGTGTAAACTTCATCTTCTGGTCTGGACTAGAAGTCAAATGTAAACAATAACAATGCATTTTACACATAAAGGCGCTAAGTTGACTAGGTAAGTAGTGGGAGTTTCAACATTCTTTTGGGAGTAGAACAAGAAGGTGGATTAATATATAAAATAAACATAATGAAAAAATCATCAAAGTTAGTATTAGTGGCCCTTTAATGTATTTTCTTTTCTAAGTTTTTTGATTTCTTTTATTTACTCAGTCTTTCAAAGGTGATGTCCAGTTTCCCCATGAAGTGTACGTTGATCAAGAGAAAAACATTTACAAAGCATTGAAGCTGCGGACAAGATCTACTGAAGGAGGTCAGGGAAACTTACTTACGCCAGCTTATTATACTGAACTACAGTGGCTGTACCTTTGATATCTTCATTATTTTTTTTCAGTGAAACAAGCTTACTTTCGTCTTGACCCATAGTATGTTGCTCAAATACAAAGTGTCTGTCTTAAAATGTAACACACTGCATACAATAAGCACTGTTATTGTTGACAAAATAACTGAAGTTCATATGAGAATTCAGTTGTCTAAAACAAGACGCAAAGAAGAAAAGTTTTGCATCAGCCTTTCCTTTATCATGTTCACTTAGAAAACTTATAGGGATTCCCTGGAAAAATTACATTTGTTATGCAAAGCAGGAATATAGCATTTATTGTTAGTAAGATCTTGTGCACAGAATGTAGTTCTGAACAATAAAGTTATCACTGTCATCATGCAGTATGTCAGATATACCATTGCATGTAAACATTCCCGATTTGGTTTCTTTTCATTGGTTACCGTATTAGATTCCTGGGCTAAAAAAAACCAAAAACAAATACCAGAAATAAACTGAAAAACCCGTTATTTTTTAAGCCTAACATTGAATCTGGAAATCACACAGTGAACATAGGGAATACCAATATGATTTTTTTAAATAGAGAACAACAAAGGTATTCTGCAGACAGCAGAATTCTGGAAAGAATATTGCAGCAAATAGAGCTTAAAGCTATCACTAAAATACTACAACTTGTCCTATTCCTGATGCAATTCCAGTGCTTTCTATTTAATTCTTATTACTTCCTATCAGGGCCCATGGTCAAGGATGTATGGTAGTTTTAAAGCCTTGTGCATGTTTCTCCTTCTAGCATGATAGCCAAGCTTCTGACAATCGATAGAAAAGGTTGATATTAGATCAACTATTTGTCACAGATACTGAGAGGGCAAGTCTAAAAACATAATATATGAGTGTTTAGAAATGAGCTCTTAACCAGCAAGAAAATGGGAAGTTTTATTTTTACTCTGTTCCTTACTATTTTACTGAAATCTTGCTGTGTGTTACATTAGGCCTTTTTAAATCTTATTTACCAGGTAGCCAAAGCAGCCCTCACGTGAAGTCATCCATTCTGGGTGGAATATTCAAGAGTACATGGAAAATTATGCGGTTCAATAGTTTTAAACCTGATATTAATCAATTAGGGGGTCAGCTAATACTGGGACCAGGTAAGTGTTTCAATACAAGAGAAGGGAGTTTTCAACTTGGGTTTGCTGTTGACAACATACAGCATCTTGGAAAGGAGAGTGTGTCAGCTGGTTGTTGACTCATTGCCAAGGAAAACAACAAAATGGTATTGCTGTGTGCATAGACCATAGTTGGTGTCAAAGTTTGACAACTATTTGGACTGAGCTGCAATTAAGAAAACTAAGAATGCCGTCTGTTTTATGACATTTCTAATCTCATAAAGTCAGTATAGGAATTTCTTGAAATTTCGTTGCATCAACCAGTATACGTTCTTGAGTAAAAGAGAACTCCCCTGAGTCAGTAACATGTCAGTTTGTCTGAGAGGGCACACTGTATGTTTGTCCATTCAAATCAAGTCAATTAGTTTCAGCTGGAATCAAGTGGTCAGTTTTTGAGGAGAGCAGTGTGTTTGTAAATGTTAGCAGAAGGGCAGTTTGTTGGTAAATGTAAGGAGAGTAGCCTAATCATTTCAGTAACCTTTCACCGAGGTTTCTGTTTGGGAATGTTAGAACTATACCTTTGGTTCTAGATTGTATGTGCTCCACAACTGCAGCAAAGCCACAGTTGTTTGCATCAAATACAGTGAACTAAGGGGCCTTCTGCATCTTAGCCTGTGTATTTCAACAGTTTGAAAAACTAGTGAGGTTGTAGATCAGTTGTTTTGGGTGTAAAGATATTTGAAATGTTTAGGAACTTCATCAATATTAATTAGAAGGATGTGTTTTCTCTACATGCCTACAAATGATTTTTTGTGCCATGGAGATCAAATGACTCTTGCTGTTCTACCATCATTGTTTTCTCTATCCAATCTCAGGTCAAGTTGAGAGTTTCTATCATATTGATCGCAACATGCTGGACCACACACCAATCAACAGACTCCTGGCCATTGCAGGTGTACAGCAAGTCAACTTTGACAAGCACAAGAGGATTCTACAACTTTAGATGTGGCTGAAGTAACAGTGACAAATGGATATATCATGCCTTTTCACGACAGGTGAAAAAATTTGAACAATGTACCTAAATCCCAATGGCAAAAGAAAATTTTAAAGAGGCTTATGCACACAAAGATGGGTGTACAAATAGTTGTATGAGATTACCAAATACATGTAATAATTTTCTATTCAGGGTTCTGCAACAAGGAGCATTACAGTATTAATAATTAAAATGATAATTCACACACATTTTCTTCCAAAATTTCAAAAAGGCATATGTCAGTGATAAGTATATATTTCTATTATATTGTCTTTTCCTTGGACTCCCATCGTGAGGTCTATTATTTAACAAGTTAAAGCAACCAGTGGCAGTTTGTATTGTATTCTACAGAGCTGAAAAATTTATGAAACACTGAATACAAAATATGTGTGGCATCATCTCACTGTCCATGTTTTCTCAGAATTTATGTACTGACATCTTGTGCAATTTTTAATTTTCAATTTCTTGACTTTCTGTTTCCTTCATAATTTTCTTATATATAAGATACAAGTACATGATTTTGTGACTGCATACACAGTATGTGAAGGCTGAATCTTATTCTTATATAAGCTAACACAAAATTTTAGCACTTTTGCGTCTTTCATTTAGAGTTTTTGGACAATGACAGTAATGTCTTAACTCTTTCACCAGTAACTGAATTATATATTTGACTGATATGTATTGTATTCCAATGCAAATTTCAATTGTAGATATGTATAGTTTTTTGGTGTATTCAAATTTTATTGAAAATCGGATAATCTGTGTTTACATGAAAGATGGGAAGTCTACAGTCTCCAACCCTGTTCTAATATATAACTTCAGTGTGTGTCAGTGACCGCATCTTGTTTTTTAATATTTATGTAACGGTTTTGATAAAACATATGCAGTCATTTCTACTATTTAATCATAGTATTATCCCAATTCATCAATTCTTATTCACTTTCAAGAAGAAATATTCAATTTTTAAATCTTTGCAAATTTTCCATTTATATTTTCAGTGCTAGATTTAACAATATTTACATTTCTACTGATAAAAGAAATGACAGTTGAAAAACTTGTATGGAATTCTGTGTATCTCAGGCTAAAGGAAAAGAAATTATAGGAATGATAATAAATTGATTGCTAAATTCCTGGTTATAATAAATTTAATCAAGATTGTTTCTGCAATAAATTTCCCCTGCAATTTATTGCTTGCATTTGTTTTGTATTGTCTGTCATGTGGCTGTGTTCATAGTGGAACAAAGTGCTCTGCCAGAAACCCCGTGTACAAATCTCAAGTGTGAAAGACTTCCACAACTGCAGCAATTTCTCACAAAATGACACTAGATTTTAAAAACTACTGTATCAACTCTCGCCCACCATGATCTATTTTAGCAGGGTCTTGGATTTGACAACTGTGAGGTACAGTGCTGTGATAGAGCGCCCCCATACTATGAGATTGTCTTTGACTTTTCAGTTGTGACGTTATACACAGTTTATGTACACACGTCGATGGAGCGCGTAGGAGCAAAGCGGAATTGTAGAAAACAAATAACCGTGCCCGATACTATTAAAAAAAGATGAATGTGTTGAAATATTGATCTCTTGTACAACTACAACCCTTTGCAAGAGCAATGTGTAGCGTATTCATAACGCTAGAACCGCGGCCCGTCTTTCCGTGGGCAATATGACAGCTCAACGAATTCGTACCAAGCACCAAAGCTACTGCACAGTGCGTTGGTTGGATCGATGTTACACGCTTTCAGCAACCTAAACGACACTTCATCGAATGTTGTGTCTATAGGAGGACGCCCGCAGCCCATCTCCCCGGAGTCCTACCTCAGCAAGGCACACTAGACCACAGGGACGCGTTATCTTTCGAATGTAGTCATGCCATGCGCTTCATGAATTGTCACGAGTGTTGGTACTATGAGTACCAATTTTCGAACATTATGACTCGATCTTTTGCAACATTTCCGTGTTCGCTTGTTCATAATAACATATTAATTATTAATAACTATTTATATTTCCATCTGATCGTAAAAATAGTATTTTCAAGATAAAGTGCATTGCCGCTGTTCTTATATAAAACACCAAGGGTGGACACAAACCGGACACCTGAAAGAAAACTACTCTGTACGTCAATCAAATTCAAACAGCAACTGTCATTGGACAGCTGGTGCGTGTTTCATCGGAACGCGTACGGTCTGTACGTTACCGTGTACGACTCGCGCTCCAACCTTAGTAAAAATCACTGAAATATGAAAAAAAATGACCAAAAAGATATTCCACACTTCTCATATTGTTAGACAGGCACTAGGTTTAATTAGTTGTACGCATACGCCTTTCTTTAATGCCATGAAACAGTCGAAAACTGTTCGAGATCCATACTTCCGGGTTGAAACTATGGGACGCCGTTTGCAATGTTTATATTTGCACATACTTACGTCATAGGAAAGCGGACACTTCATAGCCAATCAGTACTCGAGAAATCTATAGTGACGTCGCGATGTGCAATTTGCATACAGAGCAGTTTTCCCTTCGTTCAAGCGGCGAAATTACACTCTGTTTCAAATGACAGACGCACTACTTGGTAAAAATACTTGGAAAATGTTTTATTTGACGTAAGAAATAGCCATAACTATTGGTTTTGTTGGCATATAAGCCGTTACAATGTAGATTTTCCCAAACCGTCTAGTTCGGTGTCCACCCTTGGATTTTCTTATGAGTGAGAGTGTGTGTACAACTATTCATAGTACCCACATTCGCCAGAGGTTGCAGCGTGCGCTCGGTAAATAACGCGTCCCTGTGCACTAGACCAAAAAAAAAGGGGGGGGGGGGGTTCCTTCCCATCGGGAGAAAAATTGACCTCCTGATTAATAAGTGTACCAGTATATTCATTATCAAATTTGAGGGCGGGTTTACCTTTGCTGTGAAAAAGTTCATCATTGCTTTGCTTATTTTCACATTTATTCAATAATAGTGATACCCCTCTGTAGCAAAGACATATAGCAAATTGTCACTTACATGAAAAATGTATTTCCGCAGTGTAAATTAACTCATTAACTCAATACTCCATTTGAACTCAAAGTCATGTCCCGCAATTCATTCATTCTTGAACACTTTGAAACTATCATTTTCGAGAAAAACTGCCATCACTGTGTCATCGAATAGCTGCATCAAAATACATGTAACATTTCTAGGAAGTCTCCCGATAGGGAGAGAATCCCCCTTTTTGTCCGGTGTGTCTTTCTGTGTTCGGTGCTACCTCACAAAACAAGACAACTTAATTCTTCTTAAGATTTCCCAAAATTTTGATCAAAAACTGTAGCCAATGAAAGTGATGTCCATCTGGTCCAAAATGATCAATAAAATTACAGAAAAATTTGGAAAAATTGGAAAACCTTTGCATGAAAAATTTGGTGGGAAAAATTACAGCACTCAAAGGGTTAATAATCAGATTCAAATTACAGATAACTTCACTTAAATTATTGAAATTTTTTTTGCTGAAATTACTGTATAAAGTCATGTTGCAAAAGTTTACACGAATAGGCCGCAGCCAGTGGCTTCTTTAGTTCTTATTTACCATGTTTGTATATAAGTGATGGTTTGTATCTCCTTTTTTATAATATATATTCTGTGATCAGAATCTCAAAGACCTGTCAACGTCAAACAAATCTAACGCCCCTTTATGGCTGGATAACCTCACATTATTGGCTTGAATATGACTCAATTGTAAAACTGCCACGGTAAACCGCAACACAGAAGCCTAAATGCGGCGTGTTGCGTTCTTCAATTTCCTAATATAAAGTATTTCAATCTTTCAATATACGGAATGAATGAATGAAAAGTTAATTTTACATCAAGACTGCGATGGTGTATCAATAATACTATAAGTCGTACATGATACATACATATTACAATTTTTATTTACACTATTTTTGATTGTCGTCGATCTCCATCACACAATCAGCGTTGTACTTTTACAATTACTTTGTTGGTAGATGGAGATATTGAGAGAAAGAAAGGGAAGGTGAAGAAAGAGAGACCGAAAGGAATAACGAAGAACAGACAGACATGGATAAAAACAAACAAACAAGTGAATAGATAAAAATATGATGTGATCCGAAAGGACAAAATTGTACCCAGTAAGTTAATTGGTGAAGATGACCCCGATATCAAAACATGCATACCAGTAAATAAACAAACAAACAAACAAACAAATCAGACAAATGTACATAAAATTTAACAAATTGAAAATCGTGATTCGAATGAAAAACATAGCACAGTATGAAATTTGTTACAGTGATTCATTTATTTTTCAATTGTAAAAGTACGAGCTATTGTCATCGGCAACACCCCGGGCATTAAAAACTTATGAACAGAACGGGTACGTATACCCAAAAGTATTTACTTTGACATGTAAATAGACGCATTGTGTATAAAATCAGCTGTCACGTTGTCATCAACCTTCCTTTGAAGATCAGTCTCACCGTAACAGTCCTAAAACCTTGGAAGAATGTGGAACTGTCGTCGATATACACAATTGAAATACTTTATTGGCCATAATTTCAAAAAGAGACACTTAAACCAACTACGTAACCGCGAGTATTTGTGAATTGAATCACTCATGTGGTTTCACTGTAAATGAAGAAGCGATATACAAATGACGTCACCAATTAACAATACTTCCAGGTCCACTATAGAAATTAGGGGTACATAGAGGATTGGTGGACGTTCTGTTTATTTTCGTCTGCAAAGCATCGATGGTGATTTTAAAAATTTTGGTTGTAGAATGATGTCCAAAGTCCTTCACATCTTTTTTATCATCAATGCAAGAAGAAGTTACTCCGCAATATGTTTTTCTGGTGCATCCCCTAGATACAAAAATGGTCAGGTCCAAAATAGTGTTACTATTTGCCGATGACAACACATTCACACGTAGACAATTTGCATATTCCCGTGACAACGAATTGAAACTCATTTCCCATTGGCTACAAGGTGACACATGACCTGCAACCAGCCCTGTTTTCGAATGCTCTAAAGAAATATGGCCGTTCTAGCTGTCGTCTAAAGTTTACGTTCTTTGGTAAATTTTATTCTCGAATTTTAAGCATTATCAATCAGTAACAGCCTGCATAAACAGCTGGATCGACAAGGGGATTACACTGTTTTCGCACATGTTATTGTAATAGTGGATTCATCGAAATAAGAAATAGGAAGGTACCTTTAACTGACGTGAGTGTAGTCGTGCTTGAACGGGGGAAGTTTCGTGCCCAAGCTAGTGGGCCAGATCGGTACATGGATAATCGCAGTATTTTGGATATGGCGGAAGAAAACGAGTTACTATGCGCATCTGAAATTATCAAAGGTAAGTGTCACTGTCGGTGTATACCGAGTTATTTATGCTTTAGTCTCTTAGCTTGACACCCACCTTGTGTTCGACTGTGTAAGTGTTATATTTATGACTGCCGACAAACCTCCCGTAACTGAAGTGTACACAGATACCATACGGGTGCAATAACATGAATAAGTTAGGACCAAGGGTCCGAAAACAGTTCCGCTAACCCTTCCGTGTCTCTCCCTAACAGATCGTCTGTATTTTGCAACTCTACGAAATAAGCCCAGAAGTACAACAAACACACACTATTTCAGTATCGACGATGAGTTGATATATGAAAAGTAAGTAGAATTTTCCTCTCTATTCAGCCAGTTTTGAATTTATGCAATTTCTTCCATTTCTGAAACCTTTCAACGGGAAAAGCTAAAGATTGCGAGTCTCCAATATCATTAAATGAATGCATGGAGGTTTTTGACAGTTATCTACTCTTTTTGCTTCGCAGTTTTTATGCGGACTTCGGACCGCTGAATCTAGCTATGCTCTACAGGTACTGCTGTAAGCTCAATAAGAAACTAAAGGTAAGAGGAAATAGTGCATACCAAACATAAAGTTTCGACACCAGAATCGCCCTCCGCCAGTGGCCATGGTTGCTAGTTATAAACCAAATAATTACGCCATGGGTGTTTTAATATATTTAGGGGTTACCAGACTCACTTTAATTGTCACTAATCACTCTTAGTCATGAGTAAGTCAATTTTGCTCCGATAAACTAACAAAAAACAAAGGCACTCTTTACTGTACTAACAAGGTCAAATCTCTCTCTGAATCAGTCATCCAGTGAATGATGGCACCTGTTGTAGCTGTCTGTATGAGCTCATATTGTTACAGACTTTCAGTTTCCTTGAAGCTCCTGTTGTTTTTGACAGCTTTTGAAATTTTCTTTCATTATCTTTGATTTTATCCTTCAGCTATTCAGTAATGCAACAAAGTATTTGGTTTACACATTTGTAAAGGAATGCAGTGCGTAAGAAAGGATAGAAGGCAACCAATAATTTTGCAACACCACTATCATGAATACTATTGACTGTATGCGTAAAATCATCATCTTCATGTGATTCACTTTACATGTAACTGTGGTATTTCCATGAATCTTTAGCTAGTTTTGTATGATTACACAGATACATATCTTTAGATGGTATCAACTTGATAATGAATCGGGTGATATATGGTATGAACAGCAAGACCAGTATCACGTGGCTACTTAAATTTTAAATATTGCCAACCAGGGCAGAGGTACATGTATGAAAAATTATTTGCTTCATCAGTTTTGGATTTTTTTGTTGTGTCATTGCCAAATTCGTTTTTACTTGAGTATTTTCCATTACCTAAAAATGGTAGACATTGAAAGCCTGTGCAATACAGCATGCAATGAAGTAATCATTATTTTTCACAAACAGTAAAGGCAGTATCTGTCTACTCAGAGAAATTTGCCTTTAATAATGACAAGTGATGGTACTCGGACGATGCATGGTAATTGATGTTTAAAGGTTAGCTGCATAAACTTGCGATAAGATACTAAAGCAAATGGGAAAAGTTCCATTATGAAGTTTGGTAACTGTTCCACAATCAGGTGATTGTAGTACAGCATATGACCAGTGTCAATTCAGATGATATGCTGAGAATTGAAATACAGACAGGCACTGCAGGGAAGAATTCGGTGAGAGATTGTCAGTTTTGAAGACACCCTTAGAATTCATGCGTTCATCTATATCCAGCCCATTTTAGGATTCAGTAACATTGACATGATTCTAGTTGAGTGTCAGCTATGTATATGAACCAAATAAACAGCCTGAAAGTAGATTGTAATTCTTGAATGTATAATTTGTTGTGACTTTTGCCTTCTGATTCGTGCCAAGTAACCCTATATGTGAACACAAATGTTGTGTATTAGTACTGTTACACAGTCGCAGTGGCAAAACAGAGTCTGTTTGATAACAGGAAATGGTATGTGCTGGACCACAACATCCTGGATTGAAAGTTTTGAATCTCATCATGGTTTCATGCCTGGCCGTTGTATCCATGCTAGCTTTATTGTATCATGGCTCAATAAATTCAGAGTCAGGTCAGGATAATAAATGTCAAATTCTGCACCAACTATAAATTTTTAACTTTTTGTTAGTTTCTGTTGATTAAGTCTAAGGCAGTGTATTTTAGAGATTTTTAAGTATTAACATTGTTGACGTTATATTGTGTAATACAATAATGACTATTAATTATATTAAATTTTATGAGTTCACATTGTCAAAACAACATTGCAGGAATCAAAAGAAAAGCTCCAAAAGTTATAGACTCTATGTCCGGTTCATATACGAGATGATACAGACCATATGAAATGTCAAAATGCACTTCCAGTGTTCAGTGCAAACCTTTGAACAAACACACACAGAAGGGTAGTAACAACTCAGTAGTTGCATGTGAAAATCCAAGGAATGTTACACAGTAGTCAACCATACAAAGCTGTTGGGTAGTATTCTGTGTATTTACTAATACCAGCCACTGGTTCAGAAAATTCACTCAGGACAGCTGGCTAATTCTATAGACAATATAGTGACAGGATGAAAATTGCTACAAGAGTGATGATATTAGTGCTGACGCTCTTGACAAATCCTCTCTGTCTTCCTTCCATTCTCCATTCCGTAGGCATTTACTTTCAGGGATGAGAACTGTTGGAGTCATGTAAGCTGCATCTATCTTTCACTCTTTCTGTACCTTGATTGCCCCATGCTCCTCTGGTCAATGGACTAATCCATAGAGAGAAAAATGGGTTGTTCCATGATCAAGGAACAAAGGGGTGACAGGCTACTAAAAAGTGATGCATGACCCTGTAAACTTCAACTAACTCTTGTCTTGTTCCTCTCCCTCTATGCTACTGATTAGATGCTCACCTAACAATAACATTAGTTTTCTTTTTATCCTGCAAACTTTTCTCTGCATAAATAGAAGTTAGTTGGTGCATGTGCTACCTGTTTAGGCCAGTCATTTGAATTACTGTGATCCTGGTAACATTTGTCACCCAAACTGTGCATGACTAGACCAAATTGACTGTATGTCCATGTTGGCTGCTAAGTTGAAACTGGTCAGAAAAAGTTTAAAGTTCAAGAAGTGATAACCATGAGATTCATGTAGCAAGATCACAATGTATTAAAGAAGAGGTCTTCTATTTCAACTTCTGAAATTTGTCTCATACAAATAACTGTGTGAAATTTACATATTTATATAATTGTTGAATTTTTTTAGCTGTACATGTAGTTTCCTCAGTGAATTTCTGTATATGTGTGTGTGCAGATGTTATAATGCATCAGTTTTGTTAATTACTAACTCCTGTATGTACAAGTTGTCAAAAATAACAGTCATAGTTACAGTAGCATGTAGAGTATAGTGATTTTTGATATTGAAGTCCAAACAATGAATTACATGTATATGTTTACAACGAAGGAAGAAGGATAGCCCAGTGTTATCTTTTTTGTATCAGTGTGCAATACCTATGATGATGTAATTTCTTATAAGGGTTGGGTGTAGTTTTAGTGGGAGTTTTGGTAAGGAGATTTCAAGAAAGATGTACATTTTTAGTGTTGAATCGTTGCACATCCAGGCAATCCGTAACAAATCACCTCTGCATGTGATAATTAGCATGTGTAAGTCCAAGCATGGCACACTGTCACACTAGAAACGTATGCGAGAAAACAAGGGACAAGAGGAAGTGGTAATAAGACTTCAGTAACAGTTACATTCAATCTTATTTCTTTCTCACCAGTGTGCCCTCTCTGAGACAGATTTGTGCGCCATTTTTTGTCAGTTGAAATTTCTGTGAACAGTCCTACAACCCCTCTCACATCCAACCCCTCCAAAATTTTGTGAATTGTTTTATAACCCCCACACCCCACCCATATTAATAAAGCCAAAAAAAAATTGATTTGTGTCTGGTCACTGCCCGAATCACTTCAAAGTGTGCATGTCAACTCTTTATTTTCCTGTTTTTCATTTGCTCCAATGGAAAAAAGGGAAAATGTATCAAAATATTTATCAATATTTATCAAAAATAATTGAAAAAAATCACGTCGCCACATCATTTTTGCCACATGTCGGTGACCAGAAACAGACCTATTAATTTGTTTTGGCCTAACGATATCTTTCTATGTGGGAAAATCTTGTATATCATTATCAGGGATGCATATTATCGTCTTGGAAGGCATACTGTTGAGATACATATACCTCCCTATCCAATAGTTTCTGTCCAATATGTTTAAAACAATTTTATCCAGAGGAGTTATGTGTAATTTATAAAGGTTAATCATTTTGAAATTATGTGTGCAGGCATCAGTATGATTTCAGTGAAAAAGTATTTCGTTGATATTATCTAACATAAAAATTGTTGGGTAATGATATTCAAAAATATTACTACATAGTTGTTATTCATCCATATTATTATCATGTCATGGATGATTATGGTGATTATTTCTCAGTACTTGTAGGGCTTACATTGTACACTTCTTTATTTCAGTCTTTTTCTCTCGCAAAAAAGAAGATAGTTCACTTTACAAGTTTTGATGCTAGGAAACGTGCCAATGCAGCTTTTCTTATAGGAGCCTATTCAGTAAGTACACATATTTATGTTAAAAGATTCAATTTGATGTGATCAGCTCCTGAAATGTGACACGTTCATGTAGTCCTCATGTTATTGATCTGATGCTGTGGTTTGCTGTTGATAACGTTTCACTGCTGTGTTGGGCTAGGCTACTGCACTATAGCAGAAGTATTTATAGACAACTTGATGGAGTGACTATTTCTGTACACATCAGGCATCACATTGGATATTGTCTTGCAAATAGCATCCAAAGCATGCAGCTTACTTATTTAGGAGGACTGTCTGGTCCATGTAAACAAGATTGCACAGCATGGTGTGTCAGATTACGTTGCCTTGTTTGAGGTGACAGATGACGGCCAATGAAATGCAGTGTATGGCATTTGTCATTGATAGGCATCTCAGTCAGTGAGTTACAAGGTCACTTACGGCTAGTGTTTGATTTTGTACAAATTGATCGGTTGACTTCACCAGCAGTCCATGTCCAAGTTTGGATTGTAGGTAGTTCGGTACAACTCTTTCCACACCAGCCATCCTGGAATGAGAAACCGCATACAAACCACAGGTTCCACTCAGGTGCCTGTGTTGACAGCTCAGTTGCCCATATTGACATAACAGGATTAACTGTTCAAATTTTTGGATTACTTACAGAAACAAACTCCCTAAAAAATATACTGATGATTGAAATTCAAAATGGCTGCTCCTCCCTGTGTTTACTCGATAGGGAAACTTGAATTTTAAATTTTCTCAAAGGAGAGACCGAAACATCATTTGCTCCACAGGCTTGAAAATTGAATTCACACCAAAAGCAGACCAGCAAAGTGATGTAAAAATTTGAGTATCAAAGATCTCTCCTCTGAAGGGCACTTTTCCTCAAAGGTTTCAACAAAAAATGGAAGAAAAAAGGAAATTATGTTGTGCTATGCCATTGAGCAAAATTTCTGAGAAAAATAGAATTCACTATAAAAAGTTCCTAAAATTCCAAGGGTTTGATTTACATGTTTATGGTATGAACGTGCCACAAGAATGATGAATTATTTGTTTTCCCGTCAGTAGTTTCCTCTGAGAAGTGATGGATAATGTTCACACCATATTGTTTCAATTGAAAAAGGAGAGGCGGATTAGTAGCGGAGGGATGTTGATTTATTAATAGCCATCCCCCTTGATAGATTCAGTCTGTTATCGTGTATCGCCCTAGTACTCATGAATTTCCTATTAACCTGCAAATCCTCAGACTACAAGATAAATACTACTTTTGCACTATCGCTGACATTTGATTATGTGAAATTTTTCGCCGTAAGCAGAACTGATTCTTTGGCACTGTGAACTTTCCAAATTGCCAACATGACGAATATGCCATATGTCATTTCAAAAGAGTGCTTTCACTGGCAGTGTGTTTGTTTGTTGTGCATATTGACATATTGACGGTAACCTATATATGGATCCATGGGATATGTTCATGTGTAGCATGCAAGGTGTTCATCTCTGTATTAATGTAATAGGTGAATATACGTCTTTACATATATGATGGCTGTACATATCTGATAGTGAGCAGTAGAGATATCTACGGTGTTTTTGCTTTGAATACATGAATGCTCCAGCTGCAAAAAGAAGATAACGGACAGCCATCATTACCCATCAGGTGTCAGTTAGTGTCACCATAGACGGTGATAACAGTCTAGTGACTGTGGATATATGTGCTGTATTTTTTTAACCAAACAATACAACACTGTGCCAATTCCAACATGTATTTTTCTTCTCTGTTGTTCAAGATGGCCTGATATTAATTATCCGGTGGAGACAGACAGCATGACAAAATATTTTCAGAAATGACAATTATTTTACTGCTGTTAGCTCATACAGAGTGACCAAAAGAGAGCGATTCCAGTTCATGTATCCGCAGACCACAATTTTTTACCCCAAAAAAATAGAATTTGTGTATTTTCTTCAATTTTTGCGAATTTATTCTTGTCATTTTCTTCAGTACGTATTTAATTATTTATTAATATAATGAATATAATTCAGTCATTCCAAGGGAATCTATGTGACATTTGCTGCCACTGTTCAGTTACAAAAGGTTAAACTAAGGCATTTTATACAGGTTTGCTCCGACTCTCACTACATGGTGTGCATTTTATTTTTGCAAGTTAGTTAGAACGTACTTATTTTATGACAATGCCTTCCAATTATTGCAACGTTCTGAATGTCAATTCTACGAAAACCTTAATCCATATATGAGAAAATTTCCTCCATCTATTTCATCAAATTGTGTGGCTTGCGATCAAAAATTGAATGCTATTGTTAGAGGCAAACCAAACATTTCATTGCTTCATTTAATGTGCAACTCATTTCGTAGTATTATCGATTCAATTTACAGTATTTGATTGAGTTCATGGTCAAGTTCATGGGGTTATTCACCATGGTTGGTTTGCATATGCAATAAACAAACACACGGTTAAGGTAGATCATGGAACCTCTTGGTTTATTGAAGCCCATCTTGATGCACTGACCCTCACATCCCTATTTCCGCATTATAGCCTGTGCCAAGACAATACAATCAGTAGGATTATACCAAAGCAAAGGGGCAGGTGGTTGGAAAAAATATCCATGATCTCGGGTGACAGCATGGAATATCACACAGTACATATTTTCAGTCACCAGTTCAGCTCATGGAGATTCTGTCTTATTGAATCCATAAATTTTGTAATGTGATTATAACTGTCAAGTAGACTTCCCAATTGAATTACGGGGAAGTATGACTTAATCAAAAAGTTTGGATCAATAAAATGTGTGTGAATTCTTAATGTAAATGGATACATTTTTAAATGGTATGTGGGCATAATATAATGTTCAAATGTGGCATATAGCGTAGGCCCCAGTGGAGGGTGGGGAGGGGGTTGAGGAGGATGTAGCTAACAGGCTTGCCTCCTGCCAGTTTTATGAAGTCAATGGTGGCTGTCCTGTATGGTTTTATATATCAAGTGTGTTTTATGTAATTTTGTTTGATCAGCACAAAAGATTTGGTTAATCTCAGCCTGTGTTTTTGTTAACAGGTACAAATTCTTTATCTCATGTTCGTCTTGATTTTTTTGTCACTTCTTATTTTTTACTTCAAATACAACGATGGTGTTATCTGAGGTTTACTTGTATATGCGAACCTAATGCCTCATTATTCTCAATTACAAAAAGGCCAGTGACGCAGGTACTGGCCTTTTCATTGCAAAGGCTATTCGCCACACATTGTCTATTTGTATTTTACACTGGAACAACCGTTTGCATCGCCATACCTGATGAGTCTCAAACCAAGAATATCTACTCTGCTTTTTCCTTCTTTTTTCTATCCCAAAGATAATCACAACATTCACTGACCTTTTCTTTTCGAGTGCATTAAAATATGTGTTGGCTGTCAAAAATCTAGGTATACGTTATTTCATTTTGTACAACTTTGGTTTGCTTGGTATTATGTTTCCATGATGTAAAATTAGTCAAATATATACCATCATAACCCCCTCCCCTCCCTTTGAAAAAACAAAAAACAAAATAAAACAATAAAAGGAATGGTATACATGTATAATGTTTGTATAGCTTTTTGTTGTTAAAAAAGAATGAGGTAGTTCAGATGTTTAAATTGTATAATCAAGTGTACAGTGATACTAAACTTCCATTGGTTACCATGGTTACAGTGTATGTTTTCAGTTGACGCTCTTTTTCTGTGTAAGTGGCAGAGTGTGTTGAACTGCAGAAGGAATGGAAATAATAATTTCCAATGGCTATTCACGCCCACTGAAGAGAGACCACTTTGATTCATCTGCAATAAGAAAAGAAAGGGAGTGCTGTGACCCTAGCGTTGCCCTCTCCCTAGGAGCTCTATAGAGTTGGGGAATTCAGTGAAGCAGCTGGAACCATAGGCTGGTCCATTTAGCGGCCTGTGTGCGTGCCGTCTATTGTCTGTGCATAGGAATCCATGGACATTGAACCATTTGAACAAAGCTGTCCACAGTGCATATGTCAAGATACACTGGCATTTAAGTTTGAGCAGTATACTGAACTGGATTTCTCACATTTCAAAGCGTTAAATGTAACTTCCATTGGACTTCCAGACAACTATTCATCTGTATACAAGAACTTTCTTTAAAGTTTCTTTCATTTGGGCCAACAGCTGCTCTTTGCGATTGTTCTGAAACTTACTGTACATATACTTTCAGGCCTGAAAAAACAAACCTTTAATATGTCCCTTTAAGGGAAAAACAAATAATGCAAGTTTTAGACAGACAGACGTACATGTAACTGATAGTATTGGAACATTTTAGTATCTTTGCTATTACAAAGGAAAATAACACAGTGCAGTATTCTTTAAAAAATGTAGGTATCAGTCTGATTATTTCAACATTGATACAACTTGTGCTATCCAAGATTATTTTTCACACATGGATGTAAATAAGGAATGCAGGTGTTCAAAGTGAATTCGGGCATCCATGTTGTGTAGTGGTGTTTATGTAAAGCACAGTAGCAAATGGCCAGGAAAGATCGAAAGATCGGCACAAAGCAAATATTGGAAGTGATGCAGTGTCTCAGCAGATATGGCAACTGTGCAATGCTGTGTTTGCCAATCTTATAACCATGAAATGACCATCTGGGTATGCAGTATTGGAACTGACGATGTTCTCTGAGTGAAGCTTGACATTGCAGTACATGCAAAGGCATGTACTTGCACATGTATGATCTATATAATGTTATGAATATTTGAAAGTAAGGCCAAAGATAATGTGAATAATGAATTCAAGGTGATGTTTACTTTCATACCTCACTGTGATTTAGCAACAAAGAACAGGTATTTGTGTGACTTGCACAATGTGCATCATCGTATGCTGTGATATCGTCAATGCCAAAACAACTCACACCTGTGCTCATTACACCTCACTCATTACATTGAGTTGAAATAAACAGATTGACAAAGGTTCATTTTAACCATGATGTTTATACACTGCTATATTTACTGAATATGTTTGTTTATTCATTTTCATTTTATTTGTATTGCAGATTATTTATTTAAAGAGAACTCCTGAAGAAGCATATCGGCCACTTGTAGCTGGCAATAATCCTCCATATTTACCGTTCAGGTAGGTTTGTTAGTGTAACATGTTACCCAGTGTACATAGTCTGCATTGACAATTTTCAGTTGTGTTGTGCTGATGGATGTGGTATCGTTCATATTTTGCCGTGAGTTTATATTTTGTGTTTACCAACAGACATACTGCTACGTGGCTTCATGAACTCTGTTCCACTGTGTAAAGTGTCAGCCTCAATTAGTTTTATCTTGACCAGTGTTCTCTTGCTACATGCGTAGGAAGTATGTTTTGTAATTTGAAACCTGGGAAAGATATCTACAGGGTCGGCGGCTGACCTCTCTCCTGTAGATTTTTAGGCTGTTTGCTATTGAATTGAACGGCTGGTTATGTAAAATGCAGTGTTGATTCTCAGCCTATGAATTTACCCTTGAAGTTGGGTGTCATTGCCCGTTGAAAGATGTGATATTTACACCATGTCCAAGTCCCACTGTAAACAGACCATAGACTTTTTGAATCCAAAAACATGTGTATTTGTGCTGTAAGAGACCTTCCAAACCTTGTAAAATTATACAGTTGTTTTAGCCAGTTAAATATTGACAGTTAGCCCAATGTTCAATTACTTGACAAGGATATTTTAGTCTGTCATTTTGGAAGAAAAAATTTCATGCATTTTTTCAAGTACCTTACCTTATACTGTACAATGTACATCATGTGGAAGATAAGTTGGTCAAGTCATTGGTTTCATAGTTGTAGAGACAGTTTCCTGAATGAGGTTCATATTGTCAGTTTAAAATTATTTTCTTCCAGTTGGCAACTAACATATGTCCCAGAAATACAATTCAAATAGTAGTGGTATTTATTGCATGGTGATGCTGTAATGGTCTTACATTTGACAAATCTTCATGACAGCCTTGTGTAAGATCCATATGTATCTTTGAACATATGGAAGTCACCTGTATTGGATACTCTGACAACTTAGTGAACAATTCCATAATCCCCGTTCCCCTGTATATTTCATAAAGTAGTGGCTTGTATTCCTGTGGCCATGGTGAATTGGCGTCAGTTTAAAGCAACAGACAGCACTAACAGACTGGAGGATGTAATAAGTGTTGAAGAGGAAGTCACCTGACCTCCCTGAAGGAAGGCGAGAAATGAAAATAACACCTCTTGATTTGTACAATGACACTGAAGGGTTGCATAGCCTAGCAACACAAGCTGTTGCAGTGATCGCCAGTAACCTGATTTAATAAAAGCACTTAATTGAAGGGTTTCCCATTTTCTGTAAATACTTGGGGCTGATTTGTACAGGTTCCAAGCTGTCAGCCTGTGGTACATGTATTTTAAATTATTTTCTTGAATGGGCTGGTTGGAGTGGGACAGTCTGCCGTTTGCTGAGTTGATTTCAGTTTTATCAGAAACTCTTTATTCCCTTGCTGCTGTTGTTATTCATCCTAGTGGAAAAAATTAGGTCATGTTGATTTGTCATATCTGATAGAGAGAAGATTGAATGCTGTATCCTATCAGAGGTAGCATGGGTACTTTTTTTTTTACAATCATCCAAGCTTGGTTTTGGCAAGGTTCAGCTGTGTGTGTACAAACATGTTCACCGATGGAAATATACGTATTTAAATTGATGTTGCTGTGATATCATTGGAAATGTGCCTCATCCTGCTTCCTTCCTAGATTCTCTGATGTACCTTTCACCCCAGTCACCCTAGCCCTCCCACTCATTGCAATACTCCCTTAAAAAAACAAACAAACAAAAACAAAAAGACAATCATCGTTACAATAGAGGTTTTATATGCACAATCAACAATAATAGAGCTTTAATCAAGCGTGTAACACTGTGTACCTCTTGCACTGTAATTTGTAAATGTCTGGTGAAAAGGAATGGTCACATTTCAGTGGAACATGTGTACTGGTATACCGGTATGTACATGGACATGGTGCAATACACTGAGAGTACGTAACACAGTATTCTGTTTCGCATGCTTGTTTGTTGCGTAGAGCACTGCAAATACCAACAACTTGAAGCCAATATCACACAACAGTCTCATTACTTTTAATTAATTGTTATCAGATTATGTCGGTTTTGATTTGCACTGGATTTCAATGTGGATGTGGGTGTATATCTTACCAACAAGTGAAAAACACAGAAAAAAAGCGGCAATTTCTAATGCAAATATTGATGTAACCTTAAGCATACATGTGGCAAGTAAACCCATCATAAACATTCCTGACATTTTGCTGGATTTTTTTGATGGGATAGTGGTAGAGCAGGTACAGTTTTCAAACTTTGTCGTCTGATTAATCCTAGTAGCTTATAATGGCGGTTGCTAATGCTCCTTCATATCTTGGAGACTGGCTGAGCACTCTGGAGAGAGAGCGGTGGTGTTGATTTACTCTTAGTGTAACGTGATGGGATTACCTTCCTTGGCTTCCTGATCTTGAAGTGGAGGGTTTCAAAGAAACCTGTTAGAAGTATCGAATAGCTAAAGCTTACTTGAATGCCACCAGTGTGTGGTGAAATAGCTACTGTACACAAGTACTATGTGGACCTGTTATCATTAGGGGAAATTTTCATGATAAAAACAGGTGTTTGAAGGAAGAATCCAAATTTTGAGTGCTATTTAATGTACGTGAACCATTTGCTTTCTGATGTCTTGCTTCAGGGAACATGGGTTTTGTAGTTGAATTATTTTAGTCAATACATGTACCTCTGTGTAGCTTTGTGATAACACTTTTCGTGGTTTGCCATTAAAACCCACAGGAAAATCAGGAGAGAAACATCAATACTGTGTGTGCAGACGTGCTTGTAGAGAACACAACCGAAGGCTATATTTTATTATCCTGTAGGTGTTAATACCTTTTACATGTAGCATCTGATCGAGCTGTCTTTTCATTGGTCGCATCCAAACTGCAGATTCATATCAGAGCTGCCAGGTTTTACTAGCTGAAAAACAGCAATTTAGAGTGTCATTCTGAATCCGAGCCCAGATTTCATATCAGTGTGTGTGGGGCCTAGCTGCATCTTATGATCTCAGAGAGCAGCTCTGCATGTCAGAGTAGGGAGGTCATGTGTCAAATGATAAAATGTGTAGGCACAGTATTGATGAATACCAAACGTCAGCACGTGGGAGTTGTAGCTGCACTTTCTTTGATGCAGTTTTCACAACACAATACACTCGCCAAGCTGATGAATAGGCCCGTTGAAAAAGTCACTGTACCCCAGGGTTGGTTACTTCATTCTTGTTTTGATCTTGGTTTTTCCCCTGCCACAGACATTGTGTCTTCAAGGTGTAGTCTGACATTTGTCATGCACATGTGTGTCAGTGTGTCTTGACACAAGACGTTAACCAATGGAGTCATTGTCCCATGTACTTGAAACTGCAAGGTCAGACTTGTACTGTATGCATGGGAAGTGAGATTGAACTTGAAGGCAACAGCTAGAGCCACTGTCGCTTCACTCAGTACAGTTTAATTAAAGTAACTTTTTTGTGACTTCACTGACTCGGGCCATCTTGTCAAACTCTAAGCAGCTACACTGCTGCCCTTTGCAGGGAAATAATTAGAATATTTCAGTGATGTTATTTATGCAGTCACTGAACTGTGTGATGTTGTGTTTATGGGCACATTATGCATGACAGCTATGTTCAAGAGGCATCCCATTGCAGAAAAATAGACTAGATTCTGCCTCAGTGCAGTGAAAGGGATCTTTCAGTGAAAGTTAAAAAAAATGTCCATAATTTCAGTAAACAAACAGTGTTTCTATATATGAAAGACTCCAAGTTATTTAGGCAAAGAAAAGGGAAAATTTGACGCTGACTTTGTACCAGATGTTGTATACCGGTATCAGCGAAAGAAACACTTGGTTGTATTAATGTTCTCAACTTATTTCAAAAGTCGGCAAGTACTCAGACGTAAAAATAAACACTATGTAAACTGCAAGGGGTTACTTGCCGTAAGCAGTTTTATTACTGTTGTCAAAGATACTCAAGTAACATTTACAAATCATGCCAACAGAGTTTACATGTACAAATGGTAATGATTCATTTTCATAGAATTTTTTTTTAGCTTTTGAGAAATAAACCAATACTGGTAGTAGATGGATGGAAACGTATTTCTGTTTTCGGAATTTTATGGTGCTACTTGTCTGTCAGTTTTGTAGAAGGAGATGTTACAGCTCAGCATTATTTGAACAGGAGATATATATTTAGATTGTGACAGTGAAACTCTTGTCTGTTTGCATGTTTAGTGTATTTGTTGATATGATGAAAAAGTCGTCATTTAATAATTTTACAACTCTATGTGCTGAAAGAAGTGAAAAGTGCTATTGCACATGCCTGAATGAATTTATTACAGTCCTTTCCATCAAATACAAGTCTTTCCAGCTGTCTGTTTCTATGGCAGGCCTGTCTGATAAAGTATCCATGCCATATCTTTTTGGTATTTCATGGACCATAAATTCTAGTGAAATGTGTTGTATCACATAGAGCTCTCAATTTTATGAGTTTTACACGTTTTATATATCTTCTGATTGACTTGATATTTCCATTCCAAAATGCTGCAAGTTATTGGACATTATGAGTTTAGTTTAAATAAAGGAGGGTTTAACTAGATAACTGCTGATATCATGTGCTTCAGTTTGTCGCCCACTGAAGAAATTGATTTCGCCTTTGGTCTCTGAGAATGTTTATGTATGGGGATGTAACAGTGTATCCTTGTCTGCCAAGGGTGGGGGCACCTATAAGTTAAGGACTTGATAAAGACACAAAATATTGGAAACACTTCATTTTGGAACTCCGTGATTGCAAATTGACTCTTTCTTTCTAGTTCGTCTTGTGAAGAAAAGAGGAAAAAACACTAATGCAAAATAAGTAATTTTCTGTATAGTTCAGTCACATAAGGGCCGTTCACATTAGCCAAAAAAGACTAGGCCCTTGTCCTAGCCAGGTTCGTGGCCGACCAAAAAAACAGGTGTGAACGGTTCTGGCGGCCACTGTCCGGACAATTTCTGTCCTAGTCGAGAGCGGTGGTTTGTGGCCGACCCAGGTCTCTGGCCGAGCAGTAAACAGCGTATGTGAACGCGTTTTGTCCGACTCAGGTCCCAGTTGACGCCCTCTGTAGTTGACATGCAGTGTAGTCTTTGACCTATTTGACGATTCAGTATCCTTTTAGGGCACACAGTCCATGTAGCCGACAATGAGATGCAAATGATATGCGGTTAAGGTCTCCTCGACTAACTTTCAGCTGGTTGTTCACTTTCTACTATTTTTATAGTATTTTTTACAAAGGCACAGACTTATTCTACCCGCAACTTAAAAGTGACGGTGATTTTGTAGCTCATTCTTTACTATTTTTCATAGTTTTTGGTAGCCGCTCACAGACACTTCGTGTTCGTGTCGGCTACATGGACGATCTGCCCATTTTAGACATGGCGAGTCGAGGAGTCAACTGGGCTACGGAAGAAATCAAGTGTCTTTTAGGCATTTGGAACGAAGATATGGTGAAAAATCTGATGGACGGCACGTCAAGGGATCGAATCGCCTACAATATCATCTCACAGCGTTTGTCAGAGCATGGGTTTGATCGTAGCTCAGATCAATGCAAACGTAACTGGTTCACCAGTATACCAGATACCTCGTTTTTGCGATCGATGGGTCAAATTGTCCCGTCTCAATCGCAAAAATCGTAAAAACAACCAGAACAGGACGAACATGGTCCTGTTGTCGAAGACAGCCATTGTGACCTGTATAAGCTCAAAGGTTGACTAGACGCTACCAAATGATCTAGGCTAGGACAGCGTTGAACGTAATGTGAACGCGGACAAAAGATTAGCTTATCTTCTCACATTCTGCCGGATTAGTTCTGGCCGGCCCTGGGCCTAGATGTGAACCCCATAATAATCTTAACCAACCCACTTCTCTAACAGTGCATGAAATGTTTATCTTCTTAACATATTTAGAACAAATCAATTCTGTCTAATTTGAACAGATTTTGATTTTAATGTGTAATCGTCCTGACATTTAACCCAACATACGGTACATAGGTAAAATTGTAACATTTTGTAAGGGCGTGTACCGAGCTTTCACATGCTGCAATATTGTAATTGGTACTGATTCTTAGCAAGTGGTGTTCTGACATGCATCAACATTTTAAATCTAGACCACATCAACGGTAGAACGCTTGCTTGGAATTGTCTTCTCTGAGCGTAAATATATTTCGTACTGTTCATTCAGTACCAGAAGCAATATACCCGGTATGACAAAAGATGCATGGTAAATTCTGTAGTGCTTCTGTGAAGCTAGACACAAATATCTGTTCTGCTAGCGCTGATCTAGACTGATGAATTTGAGAATTGACTACAATAGTCTAGACTACACTGCTAATCCTCACAACTCTACGGGTAGATTAGATCCCAGAATACACACCACTCCCACAGGAGTGTTGACCAAATCAAATATGAAATGTTCGGTTTGTTTAGCTGAGTGTCTCAAGAAAAAACATGAACATGGTTCTTCCACTGACATGCACTCAGTAAAGGTTATCCGTGAATGCAGTGGCAGACAATAGAAAGAACTTTGGTGTTGAATTACTGGCTGTCGTAAACAACAGTATCCATAGGTGATAGTCGTACTAGCAGACAATCTAGCTACCTTTGTCAATTATTTATAATTCAGGGTAATGTTCTTTTTTTCACCGGTTTGAAATCTTCTGTATTTTATTTACAGAGTTTAACCACAAATGGTAATGTAAATAATTATTCACACTAGTGCCCATTAAGTATATTTATTTACAGTTCTCAACCATGATGTTTTGTAAATTTTTTCAAAGTTTTCTAAATTTCAAGTGTGCACTTCTAAGTTTTGTAGCGTTATGTTGTATATACGTGCTAAATATTTAACATAGCAGTAATTGTTTGTCTTATTATTGTATCGGCATTTTGGCTTTTTGTCAGTGGTAACAATTTATATGCACAGAGTGACATCAGCAACCGCTATCAGCACCATAACTTAGAGGTTGCCACAGGTCACTTCACTTTCTGCCCCATGCAAACCAGCCTGTGATAGGCAGAGCGTGACCTGACTGTGGGGTCAAGGCATGAATCAGCCAGTCAACTGCCTTCTTGTATATGGCGACCCAGTCATACCAGAGGCAGTGATCGTTACCAAGTGATGGCAGCATAAGAGGCAGAGATGTCAAAACTTTTATCATGCAAAGTAGGCAGCTTTTGTTGTAGTCCACCCCACCTCGCCCATCAGTATTTCACAAATTTTAATAAACAAGTTTTGCAAGGCCTTGTTTCTAATTCACTGAATTGTTTCAAATTCAAATATCAAGGTCGTTGTTTGATAACCTTGGACTACTTACAAACCCTCTCTGATGACCGATCTTTTGAAGTTTCTTTTGCTTTAAAACGCCATGAGACATTTATCAATAAGTCAGACGGACATTAAAGGTCTTGGCAGCTGTCCAGGTAACTCTGTGGCTCTTGAAAATCAATTGAACCTTGTACAGTGTATCATAATGCATGGAGGCCCATCATCGACCATGCACAGCAATTTATACTCGATGACAACTTGCTCTTGTATTTCAGCACTTCCACTATATAAAACGAAACAAAAAAGGAAGTAAAAAATAAGGAAGGAAGGTAAACCCAAAGTAGTCACTGGTGATGGAGGGCTCTTTGAATGGCAATTGATCAGAGAGTTGACTACGGTAGTACCATAAAGATATCGTTTGTCTCTCTCATCACTGAAAAGTCGGCTACCAGGAGAATGCCAGCACTAGGTATTGAGAATGTGCACCTACCAGTCTGGTTTGTATTCAGGGATATTGTGTTTAGATTTACCATGTTCCATTATCAATGCAGGTAACCTAGTGCCCTCTGTACATACCAAAGTTGTTACATCATCGAATAGAGGAGTCAAATATTATAAAAAGTCTCAGCCAAAGTGAAATATCGGTACTACATGTACCGTATGATTATGTGTTGATAAGCAATCAATATGATATTTAAAATTTCTCATGGATTTTTATATTCCAAAAGAGTTAAATGAGTACCATCACAAAGCAAAGTGAATTGAAAGAATTGGTGGAAGAAATTGGATGTACGTGTATCAAGCCTTGTTTAGACTCACAGGGTTTCAATATATGACAATATATTTCCAGAAATTGTTAAATTGATTTGAGGATTTCAAAAATGTTGACACTCAGAGGACACTCTGTATGTGTGACTTTTGTATGCCCAATGGAAAAGGTACTATTGCCTCATAATTTTTTTCTGACAAATCTTACTAATGCGGAATTGAAGTGAAATGTGCCAATGTTATATTTGATGAAAACCTAAAAATAGCCTGATTTTTTTGTAAAAAGTTGCTCTGGTTATGAATAGCAAGCAAGATTTACTGAGATTTGTGTGTCGTAATCATCTTCGCAAGTTATGAACTGACCTAACAAAATTGCGCAATATTTTTGCAAATTATGTATTGGTCTGTCATACTTACATCAGAAAAAGATCCACTGTATCCATTGCATGAAGAATTTTTATTGAAGCCTTATACATGCAAGTGTTTGTGAGTCAATTTCAGAAATGATCGATATAAACTTGGTAAAATATTTCAAGAGAATTTCAAAAGTTGCATTCCACCTTCTTGATGAAAATCACAATTTCAATATTGCTTGGTCAGCGAAATGGACCTTTCACTTAGATCTGATATCCTCTATGGAATCAACTGATAATGCTAAAAATAGAAAATTGATAATAACTTCAATTTATTGAACCTTTTTAATATGATGACGTCAGCTGTTGTTGTGAAGTCCGATGTATTAAAACCAGTTAGCTCTTGACTTAATGCATTGGAAGTGGGTGGGGGAGCAATACTGTTTCGTCATAGGGTTTGAAAGGTATTGAAGTGTGATCATATTTTGCTTGCTAGGAAGCCACGTAGGGTTTTCTGGAATGCTATTGTCATCCTCCATTCAAGCATTGCTCTCATACCGCAATCACTATTTGTCCTTGCCAAGTTGCTCAGTGATAACACAATATCTATGCTTTGTTTGTTTCATCCCTGGGTGGTCCATACTCATTTTCTTTTCTTTTTGTTCGTCTTTTATCAATTTCTGAATCATCCATTGACCCCTGTGGTGAAGGGAACTCAAAGTGTCAAATAATTTTTTTTTAACACAAATTATTTAACATTTGTGAGAGAAATTTGAAAGTTTTTTTAAATTGTAAATGGAACACAGTATAGCATAGAAATAATTTGCAACTTCTGGTCCACTCAAAATGTCAGTGTTAATGTTACTGGAATGTGCAAATTTCCTTACACTGGTTGAAGGAAATAAAAATTGGAGAAAATGTTGAATGGTATGGAATACAAGCCTGGCATCTAGCACAGATAATAATTCATTGTATCGTAAGTTTCAGTCCTCTCCAATGTACATGTAGATTGTACTACATTCCTTGATTGTATAAGAACCACACAATTTTAAAATGAATTGCCAATGACAATGGCCCTTCAAGTCTCTTTTCCACTTGACTTTGGTTCATCCCGTTGTTTTCAATTGAGTGGTTGGGTCTATACATACATGTATACTCAGGCAAACTGAACAATTGAAATCTCATAAAGTCCAACTTTGATGTACAGCACGCCAATAGCAGTACCAATAGTTTTATCAATAGGCACATGGCCACTGAGCAAAAGTTTTTGTTTTTTTCAATAAAATTACGGTATAATATCATCATATGTATATGGAATTTTGATATGACAGTACTGGACAATACTGGTTAGAAGGATCAAAAACCCTTTCTTTTCTATTGTGAAATTATGTTGTCATTTATTTCTGCTCTCAAAACACCCTGAAAAAATTCACCCACCAAATGTGACCGAAATAACAAACCCTGTAACCATTCATGGTTTGATAAAATTAAGTCACACGTACATGCAAATAAAACTGTCACAAATATGAGTCCTGGATAGAAAGCATTACCAGAAGCATTATATCATATGTTACAACAGCCTGAATAATAGAGAACTACATTCATTCTGACACAGCTGGTAGAAATTTTATCATATCATCATTCATATTCTAATAACTGATCTCTATAACAATAAAGGCAATATAAATTATGTCATAGCAATTTTAAAATACCTAATAAACTGACAGTGACACACACAAAAGTACTAAGCAGCTGCATCACGACAAATTTTCATTACACTTTTTTTTAAATGACTTAAATTAAAACGCAGAAGCACAATGAAAAATATACTAGGTACAGGTCCCAATCAAATTCATGTGGTTAAAGATCCAAACATTTCACCACAAAAAGGCATGAAAGTCAGCAGGATTCTTGCTGTCTAGCCCTTGTTAATGATAATGTAACCAGTTTTGTATATGCATATATCTTTGACAAAGAAGAAAGTTGCACATGCAACAGGAGACAGTTGCCCGTACAGAGAGCTATAAAATAGAAAAATTACTGTTGTTAGGCCATCAGGTATGTAATACAAACACATATATGAGGACAGTCAGAAAGGAATCATTGCTAAATTTCCCATTGTTTATCTACAATGGAAGAAGAATGAAATATTTGCAGTCTTTTTATGCATGACTTGCTAAATGAGTTATGTGTGGGACACTTTCTGCCAAATTAGATTGCAGTATCAGAGGACTCTGATATTGGTTCTGTTGTGGCCGTAAGATGTGCAGTGCAGGGCAGCGTACAGCTCTATATTAATTTGACAGGGATGACTTGGCAAAATGCACCAATTCAGTTTGTTCTGTGGGCGCATTGGCAATTAGATGATGACAAACTGCAATTTAATCAATCATATTCGGAAAGGTTAATGACAAAGTACATTGTGAGCTCAATGAAAAATTGCTTGACATGTACAGTCGTAGGGTCTTCCTATGATGTGCAGCATAATAGAAGTTTAAAATAACTGACAAATAGAGTTAAATAACATTTCCTGTTTGAAGCACATTTAAAAATAAGTAAATAAAAATATGGCATTTCTACAAGAGGAAAGTAAATATTAATTTTTATGTGTACACACACACACACACACATGATGCCGTCACAATCATAAATTAGTAATAGAAAACCCAAAATACTTTTTATTACACTGCTGGTATGATTGTGTTTATCTGTATATCTACCTTTGTTAATGGTTAAATATAAATAATAATATCAATGATTAGTAGCATCAGTCTTTTGCTGTTGATGTACGCTGATTGAAATATGATACAAACCTGAATGTAATCTTTTGTGCAATATGTACTTATGATAGAAATCAGTATAAACATACATGTATATGTTTCAGTGTAGTATGTTACCGAATTACCTTGGGTGGAATTGTAGGTGGAATTCTTTGACAAAATCACCACGGTGCTATTTCACTGCTGTTATTCACAGTATGGCAATTGCATTGCTGAGAATACTGTGATACACCACTGGTATGTGAGTAACACCAGTGAAAATACCAGTATATTTCACTGTACTGCCAATTACGCTGGAACAGCTTTCCCACATTCAGCAACACAACCACCTATCTACTTCCTGGGTATTGAATTACAGAGTGGAAAATGCACCAGATATTTTTTTTATTAAAGTCACTGGTTTCATTCAGACTTGAAATTGAATCAAGACAGATTGTATGCATTAGTTATCAGCACCTTGCAGTGTATGTCGTTAACGTGACCAAGGGAGGCGAAACCACAGAAAGTACTTTGTGATTGTCCATGAGGCAAACATGTTCATTTGAAACGTGTGTATACATTCTGTAACACTATCCCTTTTTACACATACCGGTACATGTATCATTGAAAATTGTGCAGCGTTTGTCAGTACAGTATGCTGCCACTTGATTTCATGATCAGGTTGAATAGACTACTGGTACATACACTTGAAGATAGCCTCTGAGTGGAACTATCACGATCAGTACCTGCAGGGTTTTTAACTGAAAATTGAACCTTTCTCCATCAGTGAAATGGATCAGCTGAATTTCATGTAATGAGTTGTGAGTCATGCAGTATGTCTCCTTCCATCACCATCCCCCTTTTCCAAGAATTTGTCCCTCACTGAGACATCATAGACAGCTACTGTAGAATGTATAATCAAATAGTCTATAATTCTCTTCACATCAAAGCATACTAGAGGCAAATATGGTCCATTATAAAATACTGAGTTTTACATAATCGGAAATGTGTTGATACTGGTACTTTTTGTTGTGTCACACAAATCCACATCTGTGAAATTCACTCATCTCTGTTTACTGGAGTGTCACGTCAGGTATTGAACTGTTGTGTAGCATTATTCAGGATAAATGCATATGGAGTCAATTGAAATGATATCATTAAAAAGCAGTTCTGCTTAAAAGGTGTCAATACAAAGGATTTAATGAGTGATAATTGATACGATACAATAATGGTGATAAAAATAACCAAAGGAGAGTAAATGTCAAAGGAAATTCAAACATTTTACATTCTGTAATATTCACATATTTGTCAAGCAATAATATTTAGCATAACATTTTCCACTCCATAGTCTTGATGTTGTTAAGGACTGTAATAATATGACAGAACAGTCAGCTGATGAAAGCTTTGGTTGTCAGGAAACCAGTGTCTTTTAATGATATGCAGGTTTGCGTGTTTGGGTACAGGTTGTTGTTAATTAAAATTCACGATACAGCTTCAGTGTGCTTGTATCAGGTGTTTTACCAACTCTGCTGTTGACTATAAAGTCTAAATAATGACATATGTCTTTGACTACATTTTTATGGCACAAGGCACTCCAAATATACCTATAATTTTCATGCTTCTTGTAATCTGTTAAATTTCTGTCCATATGGACATAAAACATGTGGGCCTATGGTATTGGAGTTTTGTAGGTATATTGTCTGTATCAAAATGCAGTCATTGCTCATTTTTTTCGAGTTATAACAATATTTTTTTCGCTCTTTTATTTTATTTTTCTCTATATCACAGGGATGCCTCATTTGGTACCTGTTCATACAACCTGACACTTCTAGACTGTCTCAAGGCAATAGCTAAAGCTTTAGAACTTGGTTTCTTTCACTTTGATACATTCGATGTAGAGGAATATGAACACTATGAGGTAAGTGTCATTCCATTCGTTTCCTTCCCAACCGTGTACATAGTGGAAAAGCCATGTGGTCATTACAAAACTGTTAAGGGAAAATTAATGAACGATGGGAGCAATTTCAGTGTTTCATATAGAATACACACAGGAGGTTGTCATATTATGTGTGTGTGTTTCACCCTTCACAAGATGTTGCCTGACAACCCAAATGTTTTTGTCAACTTCTGAAACTTTCACAATTGAAATCTAAATACACCACTAGCACAATGATCGATTCCATTGAGAAAGCTAATATTTGCGTGATAACAAGCGCATGCTGTGTTTAATGTTGGCATATTGATTTCAGTGACACTTCACTCAAATTATCAATGTTTCGCAACTCACAGCTCTTTTGAGCAAAAATAACATCTTAAGGTCTTCACACATTTCTATATAAAACTTGATAGTTGACACAATCAATGATTTAGACTAAGGGTTTGACTTTTGAAAAAATCTCATCTAAACACATGAAGTGGAACGTAGTATTTCAGCGTTATTGGAAGTGTGAGAACACAATGTATGGAGCTTTCATTTGAGGAAACACACTTGTTAAAGCACTTGGAAGAATTCAATGTCTTCTTGCAGTGCATGGTGATCAATTAAGCAAACGCTCATTAAAGTAGAAATTCATTGATTGAAAAGCAAATATGTTACTATCTCCATGGCAACTGGTGGGGGAATTTTTTCTCTGTTACTCACAGAAAATTTAATGATGGTGTTTAAACTCACCGCAAAGGTTATTTTTATTTGCCCAACATTTTAAATTCTTGTAAATTTGATTTGTTTTAATTGGCCGGAAGCGATTTCTCACGTCAGCGAAATGTGAACTTTTCAAGTGCTTAGTGATTCTTTTTTTATTGGAAAGCTTAAGCTTATATCTCACAGGCAATTATTTGTTTCCCAAATACATACTTACAGATGAACTCCTAGATCCACATCACTCTGACATTTACATGCTACAGATATAGGAAAATATATAACGTTTTACATGCTGCATTGTACATGCTACATAGGTGCTCTTATGTGTACATACATGCTCATGTATCGAAATGTTCATAGGCGAATACATAACATTGTCTATAATTAAACATCTACATTGATATAATACCTGTATTTATAACAGTAGATCTATACATTCCTATACATCAGTCTATCCGTATGTATATACATGTACTTTTGTATGTATAGGTATACACGTGTTGGTATAATACACACACACAAGATTCATTCAAATATGCACATACCTGTACATACATGCATATTACATTCATTTATACATATACAGTGTATTTCTACACATATACATATGAATCTATATACATAAACACTGTATATGCATGCGTTCATATTTACATACAATACATACACAGATATTTATATAAAATAGATATTTGTCTAATAACATACCGGTATATACACATGGATGTTCTCGTCAAAACTATTATACCAATCGAAGTGCTAATTTTTATAAAAAAATAAAGAAATTATAAAGAAATCCATTTTGCTATTTGAATGACAACTCTTTCAACATCATGGTTACTTTCTGAATCGCAATGTGAAATGAACAAAGCATTTCAAAAATGTGAATTATATAAAATAAAGGAGAGCATCAGGGAATGTTTTCAGAATTGACCATTTCACATCGTTTCTCTTTTGATGCAAAGCACATAAACTACACAGAACAGCGGTCCATTCAACTATAAAATGCATAGTTATTTTGATGTAAAAATTACACATGTGAAATTGACGCAGCAATGAAATATATATTAGGAGTCATTTATGCAGTTGATTAAACAGTCACTTTACATTTGTCATGGCAACAATCGATGAAAATTTCTGTAGCATTTCATTCAACGGACGATTATCGTAATGTGTTACCATAGGAATGGCTTTTAATGAAGGCATTGTTTGAATCCAAGCGGTAATAATGCATCGCTGCAGGCCTTAACCCCCTAGGGATTTCCTCAGCGTAATTAGGATTGTACGTTCTGTAGGCAAGGCTCTTTTCCAAAGAGTAAGCCTTATTGAGCCAACTGAAAATGGTTGATTTTGATGTAATTACTTTACCGAGCAGCATACTGGCACCATCGTAGCAGGTGGTTTGAGTGACTTTGAAAAAAGAAAGAAAGAAAGACCCAGATTTCAGGTGATTTTCATTCATCTGTGATTTGAAAATAATTGAAAGCAGCCATGACGTGGTAGACAGGCACTCTACATGAAAGCCAAGGCGTTCATACCTTTCCACAGTTGCATATGGGAAGGAAGTAGTTCCAAGCAATGAAATGACTTGTGTCAGCTTTGTAACCCCTTTATGACCAAGTGCATCAAATCACGCAATGATGGAGCTGTTACAAATAGTGAAAGGGTTTTATAGTCCAGCAGTAATTATTTCCTTTGATATCTAATCACGCAGCATTTGCCTGTATTCATATCTTTGAAATGGTAAATCCATCAAGAGGTGAATTGTCAATCTGGTTAAATGAGGCAGCTTTTTTCCAGAGGTATCAGGTTGATGTGACTGTAGATTGAGTATTGTATACTGTGGATGCTGACAAAATAGTACATATTTGCCAAGGTGATAGTGCAGTTCTATGCAAATAACCATATGAAATGCAGACCATTTATATACCGGGGGTATACTGGTAGAAGTATGTATCTAATAAACATACTTCAGCCATACATACTTGAGTAGAAGATGTATTTTAATTCATGTATTAATGCTTTTACATGAAATTACATGTGTTATCTGTCAGCTAATATACATGTGTGATCTAAAGAAAGCAAGTCTGTACATAAGTGTTAGATTGATCTTTACAATTTCTGATTTTAATTTCAGCGTGTTGAAAACGGAGATTTCAACTGGATCATTCCTGACAAGTTCCTGGCATTCAGCGGACCCCATAACAAGAGTAAAATAGAAAACGGTGAGTGAAATTTTGATAACAAACTTTTGTAGTACTGAAGAAAAAATGGTGTGTGAAGTTTACATTCTGGCCATTTCTCTTAAGATGATATTCACCTCATGATTGAAAGTGTAAAATAGCGGCTATCAACATGTTAACTCAGTGGGGAAAATTCGATGTTCGATTTTCACACAAAATAGGAATGTAAAAATTTCATTAGGTACTCAGGAACTTCAGAATGAGTTGCGCAAGCAGCATCAATATATTGTAAAAAATTTAGTGTTGTCATACCTGTATTTATCCCCGAGGCACATTCTTTCTTGATATTGAGCAAGCCTTCACTGAGAGACACAATCATTTCCATCTTAGTTTTCTTACTCAGCAATAATGATTGAGTAGAACCAAGTATTGATATTACGGGAAAACAAACTGTTGATTTATCTTGGTTGCATAAAGAGATGTCTGCTAAACAGGAAACAATGTGATGAATAAATAATTCAGTCTGTAATATTAACTTGATAATAGGAAATTGTCTCAGTTTGACAATGGTATTTTGTTTGCTAATGTTATTATTTGGGAGATAGCAATGCAAACTGTATCGTGTACTTTACTGTGGTCATCAATACCTTCATTGTGTGCTTTAGTGTGCATACTTCAGAAAATGTAGATATTACAAAACAAAACAACTGGTACACAGGTACATTTTGACAGCTTATTGTCTTTTGCTTACATCAGAGTTGTTATTTACGTTTTGCATGTACGTTTGTTCCAGTGGTAATATACAACTGTATGTTACCAAGTAGGTGCCAGAATTTGCTTCAGTTTATTTTCTTCTAATGATGTTAGACCTGTGTAGAAAGAAAAATTAAAGGAGGGTTTAACTTTTTCGATAGTTGACTAAATGATCACTGACAGAACAAGGAAACTAAGGAAAACAGTGTATATTATGTAAATTATTTAAGATCTTTGGAACATATCTATATTTCATCTATAGAACATTTACATAGGTACCATTGTTAAGCTGAGAAATTTAATACAGCGCATCTGTTTTGTAATCAGCAGTCTCTTTCAGTATTCAGAGTGGTCCTTTTGTTTTGTTAGCTTCATCATCAGTTTAAATTTATCCTATTTGTGGTAAACTATATTTTTTAGGACGCAAGCTTATCGTGTTTCTGGTTTTTTATTTTGCAACCCAGGTTATCCACTGCATGCACCGGAAGCTTACTTCCCCTATTTCAGGAAGCACAACGTCACGGTGGTTGTGCGGCTCAACAAGAAAATCTATGATGCAAAAAGATTTACAGATGCCGGCTTTGATCATCACGATCTGTTCTTCGTGGATGGCAGCGTTCCAAGCGACGCCCATGTACAGAAATTCTTGTCGCTGTGCGAGAATGCAGAAGGAGCGATTGCTGTACACTGTAAAGGTAGAGTCTGAGGTTTTGTAAATATAAATCATAAGGGAATGTGGCTTGTTAGTTGATATAGAAAGCAGTGTAATAACCTGTGCACCCCAATTTCCTGTGAACAGGTCCACAATCACAATAGATAACAAATTGGGTTTAGGCTTAACCATGGTGGTGAAAGGCTGGTAAAACAGTCTATTATAGTGAATTTTGCTGGTGAACCAGATGAATTTAGGAAACTGTATGTGAATCTTAGGGGCTTAGACAGTGAGATCCTTCAGTGGAGTAAATCAGCTTTATTAAATGATTACTTCCTCATTGTCAGAAAAAATTCATTTTAATATTTTTTATTAAATCAACAGCTGGTCTTGGACGTACGGGGACACTTATAGCATGTTACATGATGAAACACTACAGATTTACAGCAGCCGAGTGTATAGCCTGGCTCCGGACATGTAGACCAGGCTCTGTCATCGGACCCCAGCAGCACTTTCTAGAAGAGTAAGTGTCGCTGTCCTAAAGCACATTTCAGAAAGCTTTCACTGCTCCAGACTTTTTTACGATGAAAAGCACTCTGTTATTTGTAAACTCACATATGGTCATGATGGACAGAATGATATGAGTAGACTTTCCTGGTAAGAACACATGGTGGCGCTTTATTGTTGAGTGTATTATGGCTGTGTGAGTTGAATTTCTTTTCCTCTGTAAGTCAGACTGTAATAGCCTTCGTAGTATTGCCAATATATCTATTCCCCAATAGCAGGAACTTTATCATAAGAAATTGATACTCGCTAAAAATTTTCAGTGGAAGAGAACAGACTGAACAACATTCAAATACCTGTCATCAGTTTGAACAAGTACAAATGTGAAAACCAGGCACTGAGGACTGGCTTTTTAACAATGGCTCATTCCCACATCTGCAGGAAACAGGCAAGCATGTGGGTTCAGGGAGACATTTACAGAAAGAAGCAGAAGGAAGGCAGGCTAACGAACAAATCTAGTGTCACAAATATCTTGTCTGCAGTGGATGATATCTCCATAGAGGATACTGACAGAGGCTACTCCAAAATGGAGGTAGGTACAGTTCAGGTTAATTCAAAACCAGACCCATTCATGACTTAAAAAGCTTTTTAAAACTTTTTCAGCTGTTACAATATGACAGAGTGATTTCCCTTAATGTTTTTGAAAATTTGGAATTGGTACTACCTGTATAGTACATTTTTCTTTTACATAGCCTGATAGGCCTGTGGTGAAGGGCTGGCATGTAGTGACATACCGGCCAACCTTCATTATGTTTCGTAATTTCACTTTTATCAGCAATTGTTACATGACATAGCATCATTGATCTTTATTTTAATTGCTGATATCACAAAAACCTTTTGTGTTCACCAAAGTCAGCTTTATTGCTTTGAACTTTCAACTTTGAAACTGTTAAAGTGATACTGTAATTACTGATGTTACAGCCAGTTCAAACAAAAACATTTGAGAAGGGTTTGTCACCGTGTCAAACACAATCCACAACCTGCATTTCAAAACTCATTAATGTGGCACTCGAATACTGTATTAACATAAAACATTTTTTCGGTGAAACCTTTTACGGTCACTTTCGGGAATTGATGTCCAAATTCATCCCAGAAAAAAAGAGTTTACCAAAATTTTGGTCACGGAAAGGTTGGACTGAGATGAAAAAGCTTTGTACAAAGTTGTGGACAAATTCACAATGAATGGAGTTATTTTTCCAATTATGGTGACAGACTTTCTCATGTAATATGAGGGTACTTTGGTTGGTTCATTGAAGTGTTTTATGTTTGTAACTTTGGTGGCATAGGCCAACAGCTGAGCTACAGTGTTGATCAACTGTGCTCAGTGACTGCTATACCAACCAAAGTTTCATACATTTAAGCGTGGGAGAAATTCTCATTTGCCACCTTGTTTTTAGCTTGAGGATGTGAGCTAAGCAATTCAGAACACACATAGCATTTTCCGTGTTTGAGGGGGTAAAGATACAACAGCAACATTTTTTAGCCACTGATTGTTATTTTCTCTGCAGATACCATCTCAGAAATAAAGGTTTATTAGACAGTTATGTCCATGTTATTTGTTAATGCATACAGCATTTAATTGAGTCATGCAGTGAAGAAGTCTCTCAAACCACAAAAAGCTATGTTTGATTGAGATGGTATCTTGCAGGCTTAGGCTACCAGTGTAGTTATTGAAAAATGGAAAAACATCAGCGAAAGTGAGCCACTCATGCTTAACAGCTGCATGACATGTCTATTTCAAATATAGCTGACAGAAGTTGATTTCATTTGTCTTGTATCTGGCCGTCATTTAAGTTTAAAATGAGGACTAGATACCAGAATATGATTTCATCAGTCAGTGACTGTTTTTAAAAACTGATGACATTGAAGCTCACACTCTGATTGGGTGACCTAGTCAGGTGGCAGATGATTGACACTTTGTCTGTGAAACACTGTAGCAATTTGCTATTCTATACCTTGTTACAGGATGAGAGTGATGCAAACACAGCAGACAGTGATGCTAACCATAATGACCTGTATACATTAGATAAATATCAGGTAAAAAAATGCTTTGCCCACCCCAAACCAACATGAATGTTCAGATCTTTTTTGAAAAATTTTAGGTGAGCTTGGTTTGTGTAGTAGTAGGATAGTCTAGGGGTGTAGGGATAGTGTGGTATCTAAAATAAAAAAATACTAAAAAGGGCAGATGTATAGACTTTACGGGTAGTAATAGAGTGGTGCCATGCTTCTATATGCATGTGTTCTATGGGTATCCTCTCGTTGTGTTTTCTGTGTAGAAACTGCGCAATGTTTGTATGACTGTTGTGTCTTGTGTACATGTTTCATACATTTCCCTGTCTGTGTTTGTTGCAATGAGTTGATGACAACTAATCGTGCAGTGTGCCTTGTAATATATCTTGTACAGACCAAAATGAACACTGAACGTAATGTGAATTTTTGATATTTTAAAAGCCTTTGCACTCAGCTGGAATTATAGATTAAGCAAGGTGGTTTCAATGATGGGGTCTATTTGTAGCATCAAAGAATGTTCATTTCATAGTTTTTCCATCATTTGTTGTTATCACAGGAGGACAGCAAGTCCAAGTTCAAATAGCTGTGTGTGTCAATTTGCTGCATTTTAGCACAATCATTGCCGACATGGCCCAGCATAGTTTGTGACAGTAGAGTCTTTGAACAGGGTATATCATGGAAGTTAGTATCCTGTAAGCATTTGGCAAAAAAATTGAAGGAAAAAGCCTGATAAAATGTCAGAAAATTATTATTCAGTAAACTCAGCTTCTACCACCAAATATTCAGACAAAACATTCCATGTTGTCTGCTTGTTGCAATCATTGAAATGACTGTTACAAACATCCAAACCACAATGAGACACTGAAATATGTACATCCTCATAATATGACAATAAAGGCCATATTGATTGAGACAGGTCAGCAGTGTTGTAGAATGGTATCAATTTGCTTTTATTAGTCTGATGTTCCAACTCTGCCAGTACCCGATGGTTAAATTCCCATAAAAGTATCCATGTCAGGAAACCCTTGTCAGTACATCAGCTCATTTGCTTTGATGTGTGCATGTGTGACCTTTGTCTTTGTCATGTGTTGCTCTCATAGCTTGGTGTGGCATTGGCAAAAAAAAACATTCTGTAACACATAGAAATAATGTGTTTTACTAACATCAGCATTTGTATTGAGCTGTTAAATCAATGAATTTTATGGTGATTCATTTTATTAGAAAGGTAGACTGTAATGCAGGGAAGTGTGCTTGCAAACATCCCCCTCCCCCTCCCACATCCCACTACGCTAAAGGGATGCACAGAGATACTTTTCATTTTCCATTAACTTGGGACATCCAAGTAATGCACTATTTATGCATAACTGTCAAATTTCATTGTGACTTCCATTGTGTAATGTTATCAATAGCATCATTTGTGACTTGCAGCATGATTGTAACAAATTTTGGTGACATTCAACCAATGAAAATGCAGTCTTTCTTAATTCACAGTGCATGGTAACTCTAATGATTGTGTGAGTCATGTGATGCAAATCAACCAATCACCATGTAGATTTCTACGATACTCACACACGAAAGCAGCTTGTACCTGGAAATTGAAAGACTTATTATAAACTTTGCCCAAGCTTTCCTCTATGAAACTTTAAACCAATGTCCCTTGAGATCAAGAATGAAAATCGGAGGTCATTACACAAACTTTAATACTAGAGAAAAAAAAATTACTCAATATTTACTGACTCTTGAAATTCAAAATGGCTACCGTCCCTGTGTTAATTCAGCTTGAGAAAATGAAATTGTCAATTGTCACAATAATAAGCTGGTGAAAACTTTATTTACTACAGGAGCTCAAATGAGCCCACGAGAAGTCGGAGACCAAAAATGCATTTTAAATATTTTTGAGTCCAAATATACCTTAATTTGGACAGATGATGTTCTTTTGCTTGTTAGATCCGTCAGGGCTGGTAACTGAAAGTATGGTACCATAGAAAGCATTACAGCTATATTTCTGTAGAAGGGCTTCGTGTGTGGTTTTGAATAACAACAAATGTGTGTTTTGAAGCCACTAACAACATAACATGTGAATTTCAAGTCTGGCTTACATGTATCATTGTGTGATTTTAAGTTACTCATTTGTTGCTTTATACTGTGATGTGAAAACTCTTCATTTCATTTCACTTCTCTTACCTTCCTCAAACATTTAATGTGTTACATTTTCTGTTCGTTCATTTTTTTCTATTTATGTAATTCTCTATTGTTTCCAAACAATGGCTTTGTTTTCACTTCAGGATTTAATTAACTGTTTACTGTCATACATGTTATATCATGTTTACATCATCAGTGTCATTGGTAATGTTATTCTAGTCAGCCACTATCCTCAGCTGTCTGTGTCCATTTCTTGTAACGGTACAAATTTTCCATTACCACTTAGTTTGTTTTGGCCTCCTGTTATGTGTGTAGCTTCATCTTTTTGAGTTTGGGTGCCATCTTGTGGCATCACGACTCGTTTCATTGTATAGCTCATGCTACATAATGCATGATATGAATCTCATTGCTCATTCCAAGCCTTTTGTAATCTCTAAGTGTTGCATCCAATTACACATAACTGGCCAGTCTGGTCATCTCACTTGTCAGATTAGGAAGAAATGTTCAAATCATGGTTTATCTCGCCATGATTAGTTACCTTCATGTTAAGTATATGCTGACAGATCCTTCTTGTACTGCAGAATTATTCACTGTATCTGTGACCAGATCATTGTATATGATACAGAGGAACACACCACATCTTTCCAATCCACTAACTACTGCTAGCTCCATCAAGTCTAGACTGGGCAATTGCTCTCAAGTTGGTCATCTGACTTCACTTCTGCTTTGATTCAGTGTGGGAATGTAATAGAACCCTGACCATCTATACACTTACAAAGGATAATTACCACCCCCCCCCATCCATCCCCCCTCCCCCAATTCCTGATAATCCAAATATTTTTACATTATGTCTGATGAGGAATCTCATTTAATCTCATTTGTGGCAACCCTTCCCCTAGACATATCACTGTGACAAAACAGTGCAGTATAAACAATGTAGTTTTAGCATATCTTTATCCATTCATGGACTCTACCAGTACTATTGCTATGCACGCCTTCACCTTACTGTTTCTACTTTAGTATGCAGCAGCTACAACAGCTGTATCTGTTTATACTCCATATTTGCCCATGTTTGTCTTTCAGGTGGCTCTTTCCTTCCCATAACAGCTATTTATTCTTCCATACACATCATAACTACATGTACTCTCTCTCTCTACTACATGCCATTGCCTTGCTTGAAAGATGGCATCCCCTTGACATACAGTGTTGTCCGTTTGTAAGTTGCAAATTTCAATACAAACAGTTTTCATGTGTAGACCCCAGGCTCACATTTTAATTGTTGTGAAATTCTCTGTGCCTTTTACAGCCTGACTATGACGGAAGGTCAAGAAGGGGTCAACAAGCCATCTGGACCCAGGGTGACAAACTAAGACAGTTGAAATTGGCGAGGAAACCCAGATCGGCAACTACGGGAGCTCTCAAGTGAGTGAAAAGGCTATGTGCATTGTGAAGTACTATGTAAAACCTCTGAACCGTGACTCATAGTGTGACCTATGACATCATGTGGAGGTTCATCCACGAGCCTGGGTTCAAAGGTTTAATGTGACTTAGTACTGATGGAATGATAGTGTAGATGTACATATTAGAATAATTAGTCTCAGCATTTCGTGTAAAAAAACGCTGGTAACGCAGAACTTTTACACGGTCAAATATACGTGTACTGTGCTGAATTTAAAACATCGTGGCATGGACTGAAGACACATGAACACCAGACATCACATTACAAATAGATATTTCATAGGAGAGCATGATAGCTCATCCCAACTGGACAAGCAAAAGAACAACTGTACAGCAGTTTTTTTGCAACAACTTGTTTGATCAGTCTTTTACACCGAGATACATGCAGTCGCAAACAACACTGTCATGTCTCCCAAGTTATTTTCTTGTTACCCAATCCTGGCAAAAAAAGGACTGTACAGGCAAGATGCAGTTTGCGGTGCAAGCCACAAAATAATGCAAATACAGGATATCTTTCAACACAAAGCTCTTTCACGGAACATAAACTCAGGTCACTATATACAGTGAAGAAGTAAATAACGGAAAGATACCTTTTCTCAATTTTATTAGGCTAGAAGATGGTAAAATTCATTCCAGGTCACCCTCTCAGCCATTCAGGTAAGCAATCACTATGACTAGTCTCTTCAAAGCCTTGTGATAGGAATTCTGATACAAGTATCGGAAATTTCGCACTTTGCCTGTTTCCTGTACACTCTTAGATTATACTGTCATCTTTCATAAAAACATGGACTTTTGTTTGAAAGCTGATGTCTGACTTTTTGTTGTGATATATGCATTTTGCTTGCCTTTTTTGGTATCATGTTAATCATTCATAGCTTTATATGAATACTTAAGCACCACTGGTAAATTCCCCAAAGGGCAAAGAATGAGAAAATATGTTTGGTTTACAATAGCTTCTGTGCATCAGTGAAATGTACAGAGCTACACGTTTAATCTACCAAGACAACATTCTATAGCTCCAAGTACTATAAACTCTTGGTGGCAGAACAAAAGAAAAAAAATGTTTGGTTTCTTCATGCTGTAAGGGTTTCTGTAACAGAATAGCATGCAAACTTAGAGAATGTCCACATCGGTGTACCTTCATGGAATATTCTGAAGACTATGATCTACCATAATTTTAACTCTCTAATGTAATCTGTAACAGTAGATCTGCCTTTCCTAGCTATAATTACTCTGGTATTCTAGGCTAAAGCCGAAAAAAAAGGAAATCAAATTATGAATCTGAATGCACTTAATTGTCTATTTCACTCTTCTACAGTGGCAATGCACTGAAAAGCCTTTTAAGGTAATCTTGTAGGATCACAATGCATCAAAATTTACTTTTCCTGTCTATTAGCTTTATCTTTATTTTTATTTGCATGGATTTCTGTTTGTTTTTGTTTTTTACATGCTCTTACACTTCTCTGCGTTTCATGTTTGGGTTTGCGGAGCATGGAGTATGTTCTTTTACTAAAATATAATTACGATCAGTCAATTTTAGTGTGTTTTTCCCCGTCCGTTCTGAGATTTTGATGTATGTTTTACTCTGTCAGTGCGAGTCTTTATCTCCATGTAGAGCAGGCTTCCCTGTTAAGATATTGAATTATGAACACAAATGAAGATTGTTGAAAATTTATCTACAACAAATATCAGCAGCAAACTTTTCCATAGTTCAAAGCAGGATAATGGTGTAAAATTAAATGATCATGATGTTGAAAGTACGCTCGTTTATACCCTAAAGTGATCCGAAGCTCAGTGTCCCAACATTGCAGTGGGGTTTGAGAAATTGAAAATGATTTAGTTTCTCCAATAAGTTGAGGCTATGAATGCTGGGAAAGGTTACAAAAGGGTCACAGCTTTGCTTGGGCACTGACAGAGTATACAAGAGAAGTACAATGAGTCACTCAGAATCCAACATTCCCATTGCATATACACTTCCGTTCCCCATGCAACCTAGGTAGGCCTCCTTGTTTTTCAGTAGCCAAGTCAAAGATTTTTGTCGAGTCATATGCTGGGAAAGTGCCAAAACCCAAACCAGAGATACTTTTGTCAGAAAACATACACTGCCTTGGGACAGATGTGATTGTGCAGAAATTTTTAGGGCCTTTTGCTTGTCAGTAGTCTCTTCTGAAAATTATCAATTTTATGATTCTGTCATTTATCACCGATATGACTACTGCAGGACTTTATGAAATGTTAATGCTCATGTTGTATTGGACGTTTTTTCTACTTGGTCATCTAGGTTGCATAAATTTACCTGCCTGCCGCACACTTTTGGTCGATCGATAACAGTGACTGTTAGACAAGAATTGCAGTCTTACTGACTATTACACCATGGCACTGTGTAGCAAACTCTCTGACTAAAAAATACAATAAATGTCTGCTGATTCAATGACTATGTAACATCTTTGATAGAATGGCTGTCACTAACTTGTAACGCCGAGTTTCTCTGGATTTGGAGTTTGTATATTCATAAAAATTAACAAAGTCTTCATTGAGTTCATATACCTGATGCCTTTTTACAGTCAAAAGTTCAGTCAGAAGTTTGTTCAAACTTGTACTTTTATTTTCAAAGTTTTAATACTTCGTTTTGAATTGCTCAAACAGACTTGGAGCATGCAAAAATTGTACAACCTAAGAGTACTTCAAAGTCAACTTACTTAATTTATGCAGAGTGGTATTTTATACATAATAGCATGACTTACATTGTTTGAAAAAGAAAAAGTCAATATTTACGATTAATTATTGCCATATGGGATCAGTTTTATGAGTTGGTCCACACGACACTTTGCTGCATATGGCTGTGTTGCAATCACCATGTACGACTGCCAGTTTGTCTATTTTTCACATCAAAAGAGTTAACATTTCCTCCTCTTCCTTTCCTGAAACAAAACACACAAAAAAACCAAATCACCTTTGCTGTTGATCCACCAGGACCAGAGCATCCAAAAAGTAAGCACATGAATATTCATGTGACCTTTCACCTCTCACCCCATTTTACTTCTTTGTTTCTCATCTTCTCACCCTTGACCTAGTCTTTCCTTACAAGAACCGCAAAGAACATTTCAACTCAGAATAAAATCTGCAAATCTGAAACATGCTTCATGTTCATATGAGAAAGGCAAATCAATACAACAACTAGAGAGAAAGTTTTCTGTTGCTGCCAATAAAAATAAAATGGTCACAGGGTGTATCTAGAACTTTCCATTGATAAGCAAATATGCAAATGAAGTGTAAACCGTATGGTATTATGGGATGAAAAGTCAAAGGTCATGAGAATGGTCATAGTTCTTATGAATGTTTACTTTTTAATAAGATAAAAAATATCTCTGTTTGGATATTTGAGAAACTCGGGAGCTTTATAGGTGTGCAGTGTTATATCTTGGTATAGCTTTCATTCCACATCAAAGTCAAATAATTGTACAGTTCTGCTATATGCTATGGTACAGGTGAATCTATGTATAATGGATAGGAGGAGAAAACCTGCATGTTGATTCATATTTTGATAGTTTCACCATAATCTAACACTAGCCTTAGGCTGCCATTTCCAGCAAGGGAAGGCTTTAGCAACATGTCATTCACACAGAGTATCAAAATAATTAACACATGACAGCTGGGTTTTCTGCTTTTTTTCCTGTCTCTAATGTTAGTTATCAACAATTAGGCCAACTTTCCCCGGATTAGTAGCGTTATATCTTTTTTGTGACATAGTCATATATGTGAATGTCATCTTGAATTTGTTTAATCCCTTGAGTCTGTGATACTGATACTTTTACAATTAAACTCTTGCACCTTCAATTTTGTGTGTGGTACACTATTTCAATAAAGCACTTATTGATGTGTTCAGTGACATGCTGGTAAAAGAGAAACCAGAATTTACAAATGTTTTGTAATGGCCATGTCTTTGGGAAACTGTGTGAAGTTTTCCAAGGAATTCCATGTGATACGTTAGTTATATGTTCAACATTGCGTATGTCATAAAATATTGAATGGGTTAGTGGATGAGTGTATTGAATGAATAATCGAAAATGATCAATCTTATGATTTAATGACAGTATTGTGACCGCTTAGAGTGCCAAAAAACTGATTTCTTGTTATGCCGATATCATGAATCAAGGAGTTTGTCTAATGATAATTTAAACACAGCTGACAAGTGTATTCCTTGTTTAAGAAATCAGTTAATAGAGTTCCAAGACACTGCTCAGCTGGCTGAAGCATAATTCTGACATTGCGTCAAAACTGTTGTTAGGGCATTACAGAAACTGTAAATATTAATTTCTTCACTGAGATTACAATACCACTTTCAACACCATCTCTTGGTCCAGTATCATCTCTTGGTTCAACCCATGTGACTCCCCAAACCCCCTTTACCGGTGGTACAGTTGAATGCGTGAATGTGTACTGAGTAGGAAAGGGTTGACTTTTCAATCATCTCGGGGGTTTTCTTTCATGCTGCGCTCATTTTATCCATAATGTACAGTATTTTTATCCACTCCTTCTCACTGCTGTAAACATTAGTAATTTGTGATATGCTTATAGTGTAAACAATTATGACGAAAACACCATTACAGCTTTATCTTTGAGTATCATCATTAATATCAGTTAGTGCTTTTCGTCGTACGCATCCCTCAAGCCTTGCCATCCATCATCGCTATCGTAAACTTTTTCACTGCTTCTTTATTTGTTGACCCAATTATCAGTGGCTGGACCTGGTAACTGGTTGCTTTTGGTGGAAAAGGGCTGTATGTGTAACAACATTGCCTTGTTCTCATAACCCATGCCTCAGTCCCAATAATCATGCAGCCTGCAATATACTAGTACCCATTATTTTGTTACCATCGACGAGCTTGTTCATGTCAGCAAAGTAGTTAAAATCTTATCAACCTTGTTTTCCTTGTGGCGGGGAATTTGTGTTAACATTTAAATCTGTCTACATTTTAAACAAGAGAGAGAAAACATGCTAGGTTTGAAGTTGGGAACTGTGTGTGCTGGTGTTTAGTTATAGTGTTACTGGTGTCTAGCAGTGGCTGTAGCTGCTAAGATTAGCTTGCTTCATCTGGTATGATATGCTGTGGTGGGGAATTTTTCGATAATTTCCTTTGTTTGCTTTGTGTGCTGTGAACATCATTTTGCCCATTTACTTGTGGTATACAAGCAATCATGTGGGGCTTTGTTAGCGCAGTAGGAATAAAACTCACCCAGGTACACTGGGCTTACATATGCTTTCAAAGGGATATCCAGTCATGTGTTATTTTATAAAAGATATTGAAAGTATATGAAAGTATATTGACATTATGTACCACTTGATTCACACTCACAGATTGACAGCCTCCACAGCGACGCAGAGCACCATGTCACCTCTCAAGTCTTCCAAAGTGACCAGTACTGGTGTACATGTCGGTACCTCGAAGAGATCTACTCGACACAGTCATGGCGGCGCCAGTAACGCTGCACTCAGAAGGTAAGGATAGCTCTGGCCCCTGTTTGCATTCGGGCATCTTTGGGCGTCGGTGTAGGCTGCGGTTTTTACGACAAGTTATCAGGATGCAGTGTTCAGGGTTACTGCTATATATTACCCAGAATGCCTCCCCCAAAATGGCTGTATTAGGTTGCCCAGAATATACTGACCGTCTCAAACTCCTTGCTATACCACAGGCACAGAATTAATGAATTGAATATTGGTTTTAGATTTGATTTGAAAAAAATTTAAAAATAAATTTAAGCTGTGTAATTGCAAATGAAGTAAAAATTTATTGCTGGAGTTAGAACTTTGTTTCTAAATGAACTTTGATAGTGTAAAATGGAATGTGAATATAACCATTATGGACAAATTTAAAGTGTAATTATCTACAAAAGTAAAGTTAATGTCAGACCAAAGTTCAGTTTTAGTTCTCTAGTGGAGATTGTGAAAGCTTTTCAAAATATTCAGTGGACAAAGTCACCGGTCAGTATCGACTGTGTGTGTTATGAAGCATCTTCTGAAAATAGACCATGACATCAAAAATGGCAATTGTATACCATATCACATGGTTTACATCTTGTGAAAGGACGCGTTTTTCTAATCAGCACCTAATTTCTGGCAGTTTCTCCATCTGACCTGTCTTTGATGAGGAAAATATTTGTCATTCACTCTATTGACATGCAAGGTTCTAACCAACACAACTGACTTCTAAACTAAAATACAGTTGATGACAGTAATGCCAAAAAATGGTAACTTTGGTCCTTTAAAAGTAAAGTCGTTGGTCATGAAAAGTTAGAAAAAGCCTATTGTGGACATTATTGTGTGCCGTGTGCTTTACAGTATTGCTGGCGGTATATGGAGTGTGAAGCTAGCAATAAATGAGTGAAATTGCAAAAGTTAAACTCTTACAGCAAGTACTATTACATTTTAGATGAGTGTACATGGTGTTAAAGGCCCTTCTGCAGTAATTCTGTGTCTTATAGAAAAATCTTAATTTCTAAAAGCAAAATATCTGAGGTGAATTCTAGGAGTAATGCTTGCTTGCTTTGCATGCTTGACTGAGAGAGAAATTTTTATAAGACGTTTGAGCACATGTATTTCGGTATAACCAGCACACCTCTTACTCCGATCATTTCCTTGGCAACTACTAAGTTTCCAAATCGGTGATCACACTCAAGGTGAAGGGGTTATGCGGCTTGTCTCACATATTACCACTCTCATGATCCACCCTTACTGTCTCAGCTGTACTGCGTCGGGTTTCATGGTACATACACACTTCACGTTACACATTAAAACGTGTTTATCAACCTGATCCATTGTTTCTCGTTGCCATTATATCATATTATTGTATTATTTTTGTCTTCTTTTTTGTATCTTCTTTCTCTCTCTTCTTCTTCTCATTCAGCTCATTGCGGCTTAGCAAAGAATATAATTCCTCTGTCAACACAGACAGTGCATACAGTTCCCCAACAGCTGTTCCAGTCAAATATCACACTAGGTCTACACCAGTAAGTTCTTAACTATATTCCTCATAACTATGTTTTTTTTTTCATTTCATTAAGTTTTGTTACTTGTTTTTAACCTGAAGGTTTCTGCATCACAAAGTCTTGCTTTGATTTTGCCGTGGTGTGATGCCGCTCATACTAATACATTAACTGTGAATTTTTTGTTTTTTGGCCGCATTGCTTTATCGTGACGTTGTAATGCATGCTGATTAATCACAAAGCCACTTTGAACTCACACTGTTATATTACTGCCAAATCTCTACTGTACCTCTCTTACTGATCCCACCCTACCCTTGGTGAGGGACAGTCTTCCATCACTTGAAGTTTTCCCCACTCTGTGGTCGATGCCATCCCTTGACAACCCAACAATCTCCTGGTGAAGTAAAAAGGGAACTATCGGATCTTTTGCAGTGTTACATTAAAAACAACACAAGCTCTCTAACTGTGGCGCAAAGCGCATCACAAAAATTACCTTCACTCATAAGACAGTACAGAGCATGAGTAGTCACCTCTCATAGATCATATAGTTCGGTTCTTGGTGTGAATGATATGCCAGTAGGTTACAGCGCTCCTTTTTGTGTAGAAAACTGCAGCAGGTGCTCAAAAATATAACTCTAAAACTTGTAAAGTTTTGGTTGAACATAATTATATTCCTTGATGACGTGAATGTATGTGAGACATACTATAGATTGCATGTACTGGGAAAATGTTGACTTTACTGTGTGAAGGCATTGAGATGTGTTTGGCAGATGTGTTTGGCAAAGTATTTGGTCAAAGTAATAAGGGTCAAAGGAAGATGTCTTGAAAATACATTGGCCTTCTTGGGACTGACAACCCTTCACAGCATGTTCAGTTAACGGCAGGTCTTTCTATAATGCACTTACATACACCGTAAACATCTTAAATCATCATAAACTTCTGTCTTCATCAATTCCAGACTCTGTTCGGATTTCTTTTCACCCTTCAAAAACAGAATGTCTGTATTCTGAGAAATTAACAGCACCTAGTTAAAACTCCACTATGATAATTTGAATTAACATTGGTTAACCACTAATATGTGAGAGTTTTAAAAGTTGCTAGTAACATCTAACCACAAAATTAAATCACCATGTTTCCATCACTCTTTTAAGTTAAAAGCCACTATATTGACAAAAAAAAACACATCACACCTTTTCAAACTCTGTGAAAAGGTCCCTGCATTGTAAAATGAACACAGAGATTCATTGCCATCTCAAAACTTAATGTCAGACATCATGTTAATTCAGAGTTTACATAAAATATTTGATAAGAGCATTTTGAACGGTGAACCATTATTTCAGAATGTTGTAAATTATTGCAAGCGAAAGCACCAACCATTTGATAATTGTATAATGTACCTGTCAAAGTTTTCAAAACGTTATATTTATACCATCTCTAGCAAGAATGAATGTAATCATACACACAGACTGATGATAATGATGATCACAATGATAATGATATCATAATCTTTCGTAGCCATGGAAATGGATAAAAGTACAAATATATACCAAGCCGAATCACAAACTAATCTAATTTATATCATTAGGTAATTCAAGATCTTTATGGGGAATATGATTATTTGTATCAAGATCGTCGGTGAGTTCCCTTCCCTTCCCTTCCCTAGACTGCTCCATTATCTGTCTCTCTGTGTTTTTACCCATCAGTGACTGTCCCCTTCACCCATCTGTTTGGATAACTCACATGCGTGTGATGTGTTTATATTGTTCTGCCTAGGCAGCGTACTACAACTGTGCCTTTTGCCACGAGGTATTGACCGTTTGAACGCCAAGCTCCAGAGGGGGTAGTTCTCTGATCACGCAGTGCACGCGCACGCGACAGCAGTGCTCAGTGCATTGACGCTTCATCTTACACTAACATCAAGCTCTTATATTCAGAACTGGGCCTCTGTTGTTGCTGTCTCATATTTCTGTATCGTCAGTCCACATTAACAAATCTGTGATTTGGTCATTGTTTAGAAGAAGCTAAACCATACATCAGTTACTTACAGCAAGAATGAAATTGTATGTAAATTTGACAGAACGGGAATGGTTAACCCATGGAATGAGCTGGAAATCCTTTGCATGAATTTGCCACTGAATACAAACACACATCTGCATGGATTTTACCCACAGAGGACTAGCATTCACTGATTTCTGAATTTCATTCCCGACAACCATTTGTATCCAGTGAGCTTTCCTTCCATATTAAGGAATGGAGTACAAGAACGTTACATGAGGAAGCACTGAATAATTTACGTGTGTTTTCACCTGTAATATATTAGATGTCATTTTTGATTCATTTGCATACATTTCTTCCTCCTCCTCCCTATGAAGTATTGTTGTGTATTCAGTGTAATGACTAGACTCAGATATGTGTTATAAATGTATAAATTGTAAATTTAATCCTTTGAGTGCTGTAATTTTTTCCTGTCAAAAGTTTAAGTACAGCATTTTACCAATTTTTATGAATTTTTCTGTATTTGTTTGATAATTTTGGACCAAATGGACATGACGTTTCATTTGCTACAGTTCTTTATCAAAACTTTGGCAAAATTTTCAAGCTATATTTTATAGAGGTGATAAAAATTGACTTTGGCACTCAAAGGGTTAACAGACTATCTCATCATTACACAGATAGTTCCCCTTTGCTGGTCCCCTTTGCTGGTTTCTTACCCAAGTATAGGGACAAAGTTTTCATCTTAAAATATCATTTTGGCGATGTCTTTTCATGTGAGACTTTTTTCACAATTTTTTTCCCCTATTGAAAGAAACATGACGATTTTCAAATGTCTGCTCAAGCGAGTGCAGTCATAACTTTTGAATGCTGGAATGACATAATTTCCTGTATACATTAACTTCTGTTACACACCACTGCAGGAAAGATATCATCGAAGTATTTCCTGTATGTATCTTATCTACAAGGAGAGTAGCACCAGGCTCTTTTCATGGCAGCTACCAAAGCATACTTCAGTCAGGAGAAAGCGGCAGAAAAAATTTTTAATGAAGAAAAACAATAGTAACATAAATGCTACCAGATATTTACTCCATCTTCCTATTACAAGTTTCAGTCATGTTCAGACACTGTATAACTGATATTACTAGTCACAACTCTATTTGGCAAAAGTTAAAAAGCTAATTTATTCTATAAAGTTACTTTAAAGTCCCTGTAGCTGTAACTCTTAAAATTTGTTTACCTGAAAAAGGCTCTGATTTCTTTAAATTCTACAAATTTAAAGGATATAGTCCTTTACTACTGAAAAATTGGACAACTAAATTTGAATTTTAACCGTTATTTTGATTTCCCGCCATTTTAAAAATCTGGTAATATTACAAAGCATATGATGTCCCAGTGGAAAACTTTCAGCACTATGTATTATATTGGACTACTCTGTCGTTTCTGTGAAGATTCAAATGCATATATTCATGACATACAATGTTTTTGCTTAACTTGCATGAGGGCGCCATTTTATGTTTGGGCAAACATTTATTATTTATCTTGCTCAAAATTGCACATGCAGTCCCAGTGGACAGTTTATTCTACCTGTATAAACACCCCTGAATGAGTTCATTCCCATGAACTTGGTTCAGTTTGGAAGTAAAATCACAAAAATAATGCTAAAAGATACAGCTATTGGGCCTTTAATCATGGGCTCACTGAATGCAAATGGTTGTAGAATGAAGGATATTCTTGATGTAACATTTAAGTCTTCCACACGATGACCAAGTCTCTATACATTGTCATCTTTTTTTTACAGATATATTTCTACTACACTTCACTCTAATCGTTATCTTGTCACCAGATAGCGTCCTTCACCATTTCTCCAATAGGTATCCATAGATATGCATGTTGAATGTACCATCAACTTGCAGTGTGGAGATCATGTACATGTGTCTGTTTGGCATTTTGGTGTGTTGTTTGCATCGACAGTGTGTATGCAGTGTAAGATAGAGAGTTTGGCCAAATCGCTGCCCCAGTGACTTGTGTGTCAGTTTTGTGTGGTCATGCCTCAACTACTTTAGCAAATGTCACAACAACACTGAAGATTTTCTAAGAATTTTTCTATCTCTATGCTGATGGGGTGACTTTTCAGTATGAAATTGTGTATTTGCATTTAAAAAAACTACAGTAACATTTTCTGATGTTGTCTCAGCCTGGTTACAGTACATTTGTACATAAAATCATAGACTGGCCCTGATCGTTTGGCTTTTCTCGGCTGGCCAAGCATTCTATGCAACAGCCTATAACTAATGTGACAATATGCTGAAGTTTATTCCTTCAATTGACTCTGTTTTGGTATTTACACACCCACAGACTTGGAGCAAGTGTTACCATAATGTGACCGTGGATGCTTTGAAACCATAAAATGACCACACAAGTTACTCTGAGGCTTTGGTTTGACACTGATCTGTCTTACAAGATGGTGAATGCTGTGAAGTATTTATATGATGTCTTGATATCTCACAATCTTCATCTTTTTGTTTCTCAAAGATGATAGCATCCCCAATTATGATTGTACTGCATGCACAGTTTTGTAATCATACATATCTTTAAACATCATAGCATGGGGTTCACAATTGCATATCTCTGCATGGTCTTGTTTCCAAGTTCATCATCAGACATGCTTGGTTTGTACGGTGACTTTCAGTTTGGAGTGGCTGATCTGACTTTAATGTTCTATACACTAACATTTTAGCAGCTTTGTGATATTTATTTTATGTTCAGAGTTTCAAGCAGGGAATACAACATACAAATTTGATATCGGTCAACACAGTGCATGTGCTTTGGATCAATCCTGCGCTATCCTATTCAAGATTGAAAATAAACAAACAACCAAAATTCAAATGTTGTGAAGTCATCACTGCTCTGAGATAAAGTTTAACACCAGAAATCATTGGAAGTGAACCATGCTATACCAAAAATTAGTGTTGACGGCATGAAATTCAAATGAACTCTGCTAATTTCAAACAATGTCACATTTCTGTCGTTAATATGCCCATATCCAAAATGTTTCACAAGACAAATGGAAATTTTGGGAATGTTGTTGGCATGAAATTCAAGTGAACTTGGCCTATTTTAAACAAGAATGACAAAACTGATACTTTGGTGTATTACCACATCACATATCGGGGGCCGGCTGCAACTGCAAACAGCAACAGTAAATATCAGCGCAAAAATAGACAAACTATGTCTGCAGCTTACTATACCCAGGATGCAAAATGTGGTTAGAGATCAACAGCTGTGATTTTTTTTAAAAAGTAGGGGTTTGTTGTCTCAGAGATATCGCAGTAACTATTGTTGAATATAGCATTTCATCTCCAAGAAATTAGCAAGAAAGGATTGTCACACTTTTGAAGACATGCTCATATTGGTGAAGGTATCACACTACTGTACGGCACAACTATGGTCCTAGTTCTTGCCAGTTTTGTTACTGTCTTTGGACTCTATGATGCATTCTTACAAGGGATAGGTTCTGAATTGACAAATGCTAGTGTATCCTCCAGCCCAAAGTGTGTTGTTTGGTTCACACGGAAAAATGAAATCCCTCAACACTGGCAAAAACCATGAACATGAATGATTTCTTGCGAACATAATGATGTGATAGACACTTGAAGATACAACATACATCTGGCTTGTAAGCAACGTACAACATTGATATTACATCATCATACACAAGAGACACGCACAGAAAGAGACCCTATCCTTGCTACAGGCAATCTTTGCTAACCTTTCACCAATGTGTTCGTATTTCAGTCGTACTACACGTATGCTTACCAATAAATCCATGGTCCAGTCGTGAAGTGTTCAGTAAGATTTAAAGACAAAAAAGGGCAGGTTCCCAGCCACCAATCAGATGTAAGGAATTTGAAAACAGAAGACGGGACAGCAACTCTCTTACAGAAATCATTTCCTCATTCACTATTAGATGAAGAGTCTTGTTGAACTCACTGTATGGAACTTGCTCCCCTGCATTGATCATGGCAGATTTGCTCTCACAAATGACCAAGCTATACTGGTCATAGAAAAAAAATTCCAGTGCCAGGTTTACAAGACTCCCTTTGAAGCCTGTATTTGCTCTTCTCCACAGTGAACTCTTTCATATTGGCTACGTTCATAGACTAGAACTATTTCAAAGTGCACATTTGATCCTATCGGCAGCTGTGCGTACAAATTTACCAGTATACGGACATCATCTTCAGTGGTTTATACTACACTGGCGCAGTATAAAGCCTTAGTGCTGGCTATTGTGTCGGAAGAATTCATTTACGATTACATGAACGCAAGATTACTTGAAATAGTTTAGTCTGAGATAGGATATTGTAGTGGTCGAACAAATTGATGCCAATTGAATATGCTCATTTCTGTATTGTTTATCACGTATATTTCAAACTAGATTATCTGCTTCATAAGGCCAATTGTAAAAACAATTTTATAAGAAACTAAGGGCTAGATGGGGCGGTACAAAAATCACTTGAATTACTGAAGACATATAAGAAATGGATGTATTGATTAGATTTTGAAATTTTATCATGGAATTCTTTTATGGGAGGGGAATGTGTGATCAAAGTGATACGGAAAAAATTTTAAAGAACAAAGGGGCAAAAATTGTCAGTACTGATGAAAAGAATTAACATGAAAGGTTTTTAATGAGACCAATTGTAAAGAGGTGATTACGTAAAGAAATGGGAAGTGATATTGAACTACAAGCAATAATATTCACCACTTAGTGCCACAAATAAAATCTTAAAATCTCTATCGTTTTTAAACAAAATTGTGTAATATATGTGATTTTCATTCTTTTCTCATTTGTCATGACTGTTGTGTTATAGAGGGCGCCATTACTGCAAACGGTCATTCCTTACTTCCTAGGATTCTCACTACAGCTTTTCTTTGTCTTCCTGACTGTGTAGGGATTCCGATTTTATGTAACGCATTCACCCCATTCCCTGCATCATGGTCTGATCCTATGCCATATGTAAGCTAACGGGTGAAACCAAATCATGGATGTGAATGGGTGAAATCATCACTCTGTCTTTACATGAATTTTTGTTGATCAATTTACATGATAATGTTGATTACAATGTAGTGGTTTGTGATTTAATGTTTACAAAAACAAAATTATTTCATGTTTACATTTTACTGGCAATTTCTATTTTACTGACCAGAAAGATAGGGACAGTTACATAGCTATTGATCCCTGGGACTCTTTTGCAGTGATGTGTTAGTTTGTTTGTGTGCTGTTTCCTCGATGATTCAAGGTTGTTATCCCCAGAATTCATGGTTACAGCATAGACTCTCCAGAATTCATGGTTACAGTAACTTCATTTTTCTCGGTAAGATATTTTTCTCCAAAGAGCAAGTCGAGTAGGATTTCGTGTCATGAGAGATTTCAAGTATTGTGGTGTTTTTATCTTCACAGTTTGATTGTACACCAACCTTTTAATCAGGTAAAACCTGTTTGGTATGTAGTGTTCAACAATTTGAGTCCCCTCCAAAATAATGTTCATTGAAAATTTGTTTAAGATTGGAATTGTTGTAAAATAATTTTTAACCTTCGTGTAGGTGATTCAATTGCCCTGTGACATTAGTTTATCTCTTCTGACAGTTGAAGTTTTTTCTGTTATAATCACATATTGCTTGAACTACTACCCTAGCGTAACTGTAGTGGGCCAGTGGAAAAGAACAATAGCACACTATTGTTTACTAGCTTCGATAGTTTCCAAGAAAAGCTCATTTTACTGCAGATTTGTATATTTTTTTCTGTGAATAATTTTATTTTCATAATTCAGTATTTGATCAGATGAATTTTTGTTTTTAGCCAGACATGTAAATCATGCATTTTTCTTTCATCCAGGTTGTAGCTTTTTTAGGGACAATTGAGCCATCTGTTGGCATTGCCAATCCCAGGTTTCAGTCTTTTTTTTAAGTTACTGGCTCAGCTTCAGCAGCTTTACCAAAGTTATATTTTTTGCTGATGTTGTTTTTTCATCATCGATTACCCGCAGTGAATTTTATCCTGACCCAGCAGGTTTTGTTTTTGACCTTCACCATTGTAAGTCTGTAATATTTTTGGATGTACATTTTGTACAGTTTGTTTGAATCCATAACTCTGGTATATGTAGAAGTTCATTCTTTTTGAAACCGCTGTTTAATGTTTTTAATGAGAATCAGTTTGATTTGTGCCAAGTCTGTATGTGAAAAAAAAAGAAAGATATAGGGGAAAAAAAATAATCTCACATGTAATCTGTTCATATGATTTTGTTTTCACATAACAGCGCAAGCTTGTTTTCAATCATGAAAGTGATTTTTTAAACTGAAATTTACATGATGAAAGTTCATGCAAAGAACGTGTGCCTTTTTTTTTTCAGGAAGAGGGAATTGAGAAGGGGAGGGTGTGCTGGAAGACTGGAGGGGGGGGGGGAAGAGGGGATTATTCTACCTCAAAGATGGGCTTCTGAGATTGTCTGCAGAAGTAGTGTGGTAACCAGTGCACTACAGGGCAGCATCTTGGCTAAAGTTGTTTCTAAACACTGACGTGGCATCTTGATTTGCATGGACTTTTTGAGTGAAAAACCTAGTTATATTTTTCAAAAAAATGTTCTTTCTTTTATTCCTGTGGATATGTGTAAAAGTGTATACATATTGATCCTTTTTAGCGCTGCAGAAGATTTTAAAGCCAAGATGTATTCGGCGAGATCTTTAGATCATGACTACCGTACTTTGCCGTAAAATTATTGAAAAGTAAATGTGAGCTTTAAAACATAGATGTTTTCAGTGGCAAAAGGCAAGTTTTCAGTGTCCTGTAGCTTGAAGAAAAGTTGTCAATTATGTCACATGCACGATTTGAGTTTGCCTAGACGAGCTATTAAAAAATTTCAAAGGACACTAAATATTGTACATGAAACACGTACCACTATGTCTGATTGAGGCTCACACTATCTCTTACTGATTTCACGGTGTATATTCTATAGATTTATATTTTCTGTAAACATAACACTATGAAAGCAAGCTTTGATGGATTTTTTCTTCAATAAATCTTGCACAGTATAAAGTATTATGAATTGTTGATAAATGAAGATTAGGACCAAAAAAAAAGGGAGGGGTAATTTTTTTCATTAGATCTGTATAATATTACAATTGTAAAATAGCACAAGACATGATGTCTTTTTTTTCTCAAGCTGAGCTTTATTTTCTCAGTGTGTTGTAAATGTCTGAAAAGTGTGTATAAAATGAAGAATTTTTATGTTTTTTTCCCCAAAACTACTGATATTTTTCTGTAATTACTCATTCTGGGGTATTTTATACGATATGAGCTGTTCAGTCTGACATTCACAAATGAAGTTTTTGATAGAGAGGACCTGATATTCTTCAGTCTTCTAACTCTAGTTTGATACTGGTGTTTTACTCAATAACTCATATTTTAATATCTTGAAATCAATAAAATGCAGTAAAGATAACTGTTTTGTATGGCTGATTGTTTATTGTTTCAGAGCTCAGACTATTGAGGGCACCATTTCACCTTGGATTCTCACAAACTGATCCCTTGATACACAGCCCCTCTATGAACTGTGCTTGATGTACTTTGTACTGATGTCTGCTACATGTAGGCTGTGTTATTTTCGAATCCTGACTAGTGAGGGCGCCATTTCACACCAAACCTCACTAACACTCATTACCAACACTTTTACTTAAATTCAATCATGGAAAGAGTGTGTAAAGTGGCAAAGTAAAAAAGCTGAAAAACCTACACCTTCCAATTCCAACTTTCATTGTAAAAGAACATGTTTTACTTCAGCTCTGGGTATCACATGAATATTTGACACATGACTATTTCCATCACCAAATTCAGGTGTATGTTTGTAATTTCTACCACTTCATGTACCCTGCTCCGAAAACAGTTGATTGGCAAGGAAAAACAAGATGATGAGAATGGCCATAAAAGAACGCTTCTTTCCTATTTCCAGATGCACATCCCAGAGGACTACTGTCATTTTCATCTGACTAATATAACATAGTTATATCAAGTCGTCTTGCTTTTTAGGAATACATTTTTTGAATAGTCAAAAGATTTTCATGAGACTAAATAGGTTTACTTTAATGAAATTTTTTGGGGGGATGAGAGGAATTCACAGAAAGTACATTCCTTTCATGAACAAGAAATGCTTTTACTGGTAAACATTTTGCTGGAATTGGTGAACAGTGGGTCAATTTGTCCAGTAATTATTATTAACACTGATTATTCTGGAAATATCACACAATTTTAGTTCCATTCCCAGTGGTTTCAGGGTCTCCATGTTCGACCTTTGACCTCTGTTCATCTGCTTCTCCATATATCATCTCTTGCACTATCCTGTGACACCCAAAGTCCATCTCCTTGGCAACAGCCAAGAAGCACTCTTCGGCTAGTTTTTTCTCTCTTGGTTTCTCAGCAACCATGAGCTCCCCGTACAGATACACACCCATTGCCTGAAAGAAATTTCATCAGATAAACCATACATAAGAATTGAAAGTTTCCTCTGCACTGGTGCTGTGATCAGTCTAAACCAGACACTGTTGCTGAACTGAATTTGTCTTATAGTTTGTTTACTAATTAAACTACTCACAGGGGCCTCAGTTGCAAATTTTGTTGTTCATGATGAATAACAAATCCAAGATATATTTTTTATTGTTTATGTTTGTTGTTTCAGTGTTGTTATTGCGCGTACATGCGCAATTGGCCTGAACATTAAGCTTATTATTTGGCTTCTGAACACAACTTAGTTCTGAACACACAAATGGATTTGCTGTGACTGAAAGCACTAACCTGGTCTTCTATCAGGAATTGCCTGACATCTCTGTACCTGAGTCTGTGTTGGTGTTTGACGAGCAATTCACACCATCGATGCCTCACATCTGCATTACTGTCATTGACATTGTAAACTCGGTCAAGTTCATTAAGAGTAGCCACGGGTATCATGTCAAGTTCAAGCAGCTTTTCCAGGAGTAGTACAAGCTGGTCTGGTATCAGCTGAAAAGTATTACAGTAAAAAGTCACATAAGCACTTTCACACACTCTAATCCAATTTGACGGTTTCATTTTTTTTTTGGGGGGGGAGGGTTTGAGGTTAGGTTTTTTATAGTATCTCCTGTTTATTGTTTCCAAAAGACAACAGAGTGTTAGCTACCCTACACTTGAAACAGTGCCTGTGTGGCTTACAAGGTATATAGTGCAGATAATTGCAATGATAACTATATGATGAACTGTACCGATATGATGATGATGACAGTGACAATATTAATGTAAAGACAGCCTAGGAATGGATGACAAAAGTGATCTAAATGTCATCACACTTGCATTTAGGTAAATTTCATTGTCCATTCTTAAGCGGTTTTTACTGAAATAATGTGGATGACAGTGATAATATTCATTATACAAAAATCATGATGATGGTGATGATGGAGGTGATATCATTATCACTTCAACATTTCAAAAGGTAATAATTTACACCTACTTTCTTGTGTTCTATGTCTTTAGACAATTTCATCTTCTTTCTCGGTGATCTCTTCAACTTCTGGTTAAATGAGTTGATTTCTAACCACTTCTCAAACTGTCATGAAAAGGACGAACAATTTTGTCATGCTATATGGACCAGAAGAATGAAGGACAGCTCGTGATTCTAAAGGTGTGCTTCAATGCAAGATCAGTGTGAAAACATCAGTGTGAAAACATGTGGATGGCTGAGTTGTGAACATGTCTCATGTTTTGAAACTCTTCTACAGACAAGTGTAATGTGAAGGCATCCACCTTTTAGCCTATTGATACAATACACTTACTGACTTCTGTATATCACAGAAAAAATGCAGGCAATTTAATAACACATTTCAAGCAAGACTGAAAATTATTGGACACAGATAATACATAGTCACAGACTCCCGTGGAAAACCTTTTGTAGTTCATATTGCATGCATCCACTATCTTTACTCAAGATACATTCTTTCTGGTCAATACTTTCATTTTAACATACCTCTGAGTTGACTTCATCAACAAGCCAGTTACTTTGTTTGAATTCCTCTGGATTCAAATCTTTGGGCATCCCTGGATGGTCCAACCAGTCCTTGTATATGGTTTCCATGGTGATACCTTGATCCCTGTGGGACACATAAATTCATCTTTTATGGAACATAACATTTACCTCATCTGTTAATGCTTTCTTAACAACCCTACCTTCACATCGATCATCTAAACTTTCATGAAGCCCATCCTCATTTTAAGAAAGCCACTTTAAGACAATAACTGCAAACTGCAAACTTTGTGAAAATGATAGGTTTGTGAGCATGTTGATGTGACATTACGCACTGCAAACCATACTATTTATCCTCTTATCTATGTTTCTGTATATGGAGGTTTAACTTTGCCAATGAAAACTGTATGGGTGTACAAAATTTATTATGAAATAATCTGGCGGTGAAAGAGGTAGATTAGCAACCTACACTCTGCAAAAGACGTACATTACCAAGGCACCATTTATCCCCTTTAGTTTCACTGTATGAATTTTCACCACCAAAGTATGGTACAACCCTATTGTTTTCAATGTCAGAGTTGGAACTCTACATTTAGAAATAGGAGTGAAGGGGTTGTATCATGAAGTTATCATTTTCCATCACACTGTCACTTTTAAAATTTTCATGCATACACCATCTTTATGTGATCACTCTCATCAAATTTCTGATCTCAAACCCCCATCCCCCCCCCCCCCCCATGAACCAATAAAACAAAATGAACAACATTGAGAAAAACCCAAGTGCAGCAATTTTTACCTGAGATGCGGAAATGCATCAAAGTAGAGAGTGAATAATTCCTGAGACAAGACTTGCTGACAGTGAAACTTCAACACATACTGTTTAATCACTTCATCAAAGTTCCTCTGACCAACTAGATTGGCCAGGTATCTCAGCAAGAAATAACCCTGTGAAGAAAGAGACAGAAAAAATAGCATTGGTACCCTGGAATTGTTCTCTATATCACTTTGTTTGGAAGTTTCTTGTCATAATCACCACAATATCCCTCTAGCTTTTCAACAATTTTGGAGTAAAAATCTTGAAGTACTTTTGATAGTGAAAAGTTGAAAATCTGGTGGTAATATTTCAGTAGAAGCATAAGCCTCCTGCTGAAACAGCTGTGGAGTTATTTTTCAAAGAAAATTATAACCAACAATTTACCAATTATTCCTAAGCTGTAAATACCTGACAATATTTTGGTATGTGTTTTTAATCTGATTATAAGTGATCAGTTACAGTGAATGTTGCTTATATAGTCTAGGGCCAATCAGTATAATAGACAGTTGATCGTTTGAGTGTTGGTTGACAGTTTGGCAATGCATTTGGGAGTGTGTCATCGCTTTGCAGGGGTCGTGTGTTGTCAGTTTGGAAATGACCTGTTAGTCAGAGTGTGTGTTATAAGCCTGGATGCACATTGTAATCTTGGGTATCAATTGCGTTGACAACGCTGGCATGTTTGGTCAACCTGCATATGGTGTGTGATGTCACTCTGGGCATTGTCAATTTCAGCATGTATTGTCAGGCTTGCTGCATGTCATCAGTATTAGTGTGTATTGTCGAAGTATAGGTTATCAGTCTTCTAACGGAAATTACTTTTCTTGTGATAATGCTTTTCTTTCTTCTTGCCATAAATACATAGATATGCATTTGAGGTACCAAATGAAAATCTCAATAATGCGTTAACATACAGTGGTCAGTGTACTCATAATTTGCCCAATTTTCCCATTTTGTGCACAAAGTGATTATTCTATGCAGAATGACAAAATCATGGTAACTTATGACATTTTCAACTTGGTCTTCTTAACTGGTTTCCAAGCATAAGTATAATTTTACTGTAGAAATTGTTTGGGTCATCATATGATGGTAGGATCTGGGAAGGTCAAGTGATGACCTCACTGGAGAGAGGTCGTCATTGCTTACCTTGATGTAGTGAACCTGCATAAATCCTTTTTCATGATTCAATCCATTCTTGACAAATGTCACTTCACCATCCAAGCTTTCACTACCCCTGGTATCGTCTCCCCTGGGTCTCAGGGTTTGAAGCTCTTCTTCTGTGTTTTCTAATTCAGCTTTCAGTGCTCGATACCGTAACAATGATCTCAGATCTGAATGGGCTTTCTGCTCCGCTGGAGTCCACTATTATTCAAAGACAAATCCAAAATGTCCTTCAGAGATTGGTGTATTTGATATCAAGCATTTCAGGACAATTTTCTCTTTGGCAACATAATTCTCATTATACATGTCTCAACTTTAGAGAAACTTCTGGCAGTCAAATCATTGGAGTTCATCTTTAGCAATGCATTGGATACATTAGAATGTTGTGAAACATTTGTAAAACTGACTGGTGGGTAGTGTGTTTCAAGTCTGAAATTTGATTTCAGTCTGAACTGATATTCCAGGTAAACGACTGATGATATTTCAATGTATACTTCATGTTCACCCCCATTTCCATGTAAACAGGTCCACATTCACCATTAAAAACAATGGGTTTGGGTTAAACTATGGCGGTGACAGGGTTACATATTAAACCAAGTATTACCATTGAAGCATTTCATCAATCACTCAACTTTGGCTAATTACTCTAGAAATGCCAATTTTTATAGTGAGAATAAAAGAAAAATTTTAAGTTGTACAAAATATACATGCTTTCGTAAATAAATATTTTGTACATCATTGCCAGAGAAACTATCAAACATACGGTAGATACCAGCCGATGTAAATGCATTCACCTTGTACTGGCATTCAAGGTATCTTTGACCTGAAAAGAACTATTTAAATCTTCACTGTTACCTTCTTGGCTTTAGCATGGATCAAATCTTCCATGTACGTGGCAAATCCTTCACTCATCCACTCTTCCGTCCAATCCCTGGCTCCGATGATCAGACCAAACCAGGAATGACTGATTTCATGGGCAAGTCGGATGCACATGCTGTGATCTCCAGACAGCAGAGACTGTGACAGGAATATGATGCTGGGACTGAAACGAGTTCAAAAAATTTGCAGTCATGATAAAATTACAAGTAACAGGCATGGTTTTCTCTGATTACAACCACTTGGAAGGCCTATAGTAAATTATAGTATATATTTCAATGTTGTTGCATTTATTCTCGATATAAATATTTATTGTTCATGTGTTTATCAAATGTTTATGAATATGATACATTAAGCCAAATCATGATATTTTGGTATATATTTAGTAAACATATTAACATATTTAAACTGAAAATAAAACAACAACATATGATGTGAAATAAAGATGCACCACAGAACCATAGATGTATAGACTATTAACTTGACTTTCCCTCAATACACACTCATAGAAAAACACACACTCATAGAAACAGTATGGCAAAACCCCAAACCATAAGAATGTGGTAAAAACTCTACTATTTTAAGTGTGGGCTTTAGCTATGTCATTTGCTCATTTGAAATTATTATGTACAACAACACTGTTAGCTTAAGCATACACAATTACAATTCAAACTAGACTGTGTGGACAGCTGCCTGTTCTGTTTTAACAGTATTTTATTTCACTAGCAATTGGAATTGAAATTCAGAGAAAGCACTAGAAAAACCTTGGGCATTCAGATATGGAAAATAGGCTACATACTGAGATGAAGTCCAATGGACTTGCCTATATATCATATTGTTCTCGCTAATCATGGTGTGACAGGCAGCTAGTGCATGCCAGTTAAACTTAAAGAAAAATGTGTACTATAGGGATGGTCAGTCTAAAATTGAAACACTACCTTGCCATTCCGAGACTTGAGAAACACCTTGGCACAACGAGTACATCCAATCTACAAAATGGATGAGGACCAAGCAGCTCAAAGACTGCTTCCAAGTACATTGGAAGACATTCGCCAAACTCATCCACTGCCTTTTCAATGAGTGACGGTGGTGCATATATACAAGAAGGCAGCGTAGGCTGATCGTAGCGCTGTACTCGACATGGCCACTTTGGGTTGTGTTGGCATTCAAATGGCAGCTCCATCCTAAAACAGAGATATTTCAATAAATTTTATGATCAAAGAGTGGAAATAAATTAATTATCTTGCTGCTCCTGACTGGCTACCTACGGAGCTATCCACTTTTCAGTACATTGATCAGAATGAGTTTACTCCTGTTGCCAGATTAATTGGCTGAGTTAGACTATTGTAACCAATGCCGTTTCAAGTAAATTTTTGATTGGGTGACTTGATTGGTCATTCTATAACAAATTTGCATATGCACATACCTGGTAAATATAATTTTTCTTCAAACCATTGCAACGCAATGCAAGTCTAAATATTTTACTAAACTATATTTAAAAAAGTCTTTCATACTACTTTCTTGCATTTTTGTCTTAATACAAGTTTTACTGCCATAAAACTAAAAAGCGTATGGAAAAATAGATTACAATCTAAACTGAGAAGACAACAGTGATTGTGTTGAATAAATCAAGAATTGAAACTGGATATGGAAACAAGTCAAACGGAGCCACACCTACATTTGCTTTGTTTCTGATTTCACAGGATTCCAACCTGGGTTTGTTCGGTAACACCGCCACTGTCCAATAGCTATTGCAAGCATTGAACAAGGTATGGGTACATCGACTGCATAGTAATGACTGCAAGTGCCTATGATGTATAGGAAAGAAATAACTAACCTGTGAGAACTACTACTGTTGGTGTTCAGGGTTTGTCCAATTTCTGTTATAGTCACTTTACTCCACTGTCCGATGGCAACAGTCAATGTTGAAGAGGGAGCAGGCACATTGATATGGTAGATGAACTCTGTGCTTCCTTGTAGAGGCATAAAAGAGCAATGGAGGAATGGCAATCAATATTGTAATATTCTCTACAAGTGATACAACCCTAAAACTAGTTTGGAGTGTGGGAATTGCTTGAGATCAAAGAAACTCCTTTCATTGCTGAAATTTAAGATAATCAGATAGATCAAAGTTTTATACAGATTTGAATGTTTCCTGTTGACGCTGAAAATTGATAGCTGGCTTTCAGAATAATCTGAACAACTTGTGCTTTCTCTGCCTGGCTGAAGCCTGACAATTTCTCACTTATGCATTGATCACAAACAAGAGAGCTATTAGAAAAAAAGATAAAATCATAAATGTTTCATTTCAGACAAAACATGTCTGATCTGAATATTGTACCTACCATCATCCTGTTGCTTAGTAACTGCTTCCTCATCACCACTCATCAGTACGACATATTCTGGTGGTGCATGGATGATTGCCTGCCATGTGGACATGGCAGTTGGTGGTTCTTGGCAGGGAAACAATGCACGGTTGTTTATCCATGTCCCTTGGGTAAATGCACATAGACTACAGCAAAAGAAGAGACAAAAGCGACAATAAGAACTTTCTTTTTTCACTTGTAAATACTGATGTATGTTGGTGATCAATAAGTATGTCTGCAGATGTGTATATCATCAATAAATTAAATTTGAAAATCACATTACTGTTCATTCTAAATTTGTTCATTTGACCATAGACAGTCGAGAAACAGGATCCTGAGATATGCTTGGGAATGACTTGCAAAGACGATAGGTAAGGTAGAACTCAAATAGATGTTGTCATTAATTAATTGTACAAAATTAGTGAATGTAAGAGAGAAGAAAAGAAATTGACTAATAAGCAGTTTGAGGTTTGTATGATTCCATCTTAATTCTAAACTTATTCTTACTTGTTGTCTTGGTCATGTGCCCAACTTACTGAGGTCCCTTCATGGTTGCTATGGTAATATATTCTCACTATTGGAGGAAAGTCTTTGACGTTGTAAACTCCATCTTTCCATATTTTAATGCTCCAGGGATCAATGGAAAATTCAGTGATTTTCCTGGATTGTCTCTACAATTCCAGAATGCATCGTTCCTAGCTTTGCAGTCAAATCCATCAAATCCAAGGATATCCTCGAGAAGATGTGGCTTCCCATGGCCGTCGAGGGCGCCCTGGTAGCGATTGCTGCATGACGTACCCATTAAAGGTTGCTCTGTCGTAATAGTGCCATCCTCTGGAATTGTCTCACCTTCAAGTTGCTTGTCTGTCATAACTTCTTCCACAGCATGAACTGTGATATTACAACAATCAAGCACAAAGCAGAATGGTTTCGCTTTATAATGTTCATCAGACCTTAATACATCATGCAAATGTGTACCGCTTGAATGCCGATGTTCACTTTCATTGGATGCGGATGGCCCACCCCCGGTACCAGTGACAACACTGCTGCATTGAGTCTCACTCGATGTCCCTGGGGATAAATTGCCTTCCAAATGTGCATCACTCTTATCAATTATACTAGTCTGTGATCTTTGCGAACAATTTGTACGATGCGAAATATTTCCTTCGACAACCAAGCCGTCTTCAGAAGGGGTATTCACATCATCATGCCCCTTCGCTGTTTCTGTGGCAATGGAACATTTCCTTCGGTTGCTGGGTTCAGTAAACAGGATGATATTTCCAGCAAACCTTTTTTCTTTGAAACTAACTTTAAGATCAAGTATGAAGTGTCTTACGAGGATATCAGCTGTATTTGCCATTAACGGCAAATCTTTGCCAGGGTCCAGACCGCCAGGATCCACTGTGCACGGATCCATCGTCGCATCTACATGAATACTTTCTCTGTTCTCAACAGGGCACTATGTACAAATGCGTGTACTCAGGTCAACACCAGGTCAACTTGCTTTTGAGGTCAAAGATTCAAAGGTTAGAGTTTGCAATGTAAGCCCAGGCGCAGGCGCGAAAGAAGTTATTTCAAAGAATTGTACCCATACTTAATTGAAAACGTTTTGAGATCTTATTTCTTATGTGTGGTATTCTTGTCATATTTTTGTAAAGTGCAGATATTTTTATAATGTGTTAATGACAATTATCAAACCGTTCAATAACTATGTTTACGTAGATTCTTATTTCACATTGTTTAATATTCTCCACCTCCGGGAGTAAGGGAAATGGTTGGAACAGCGGTTACCACCATTAGTTTACGGAAGTCGTTGCTATAGTCAGCAAAGCAGGCCCGGCGTCTGCAATAACTTCCTATCGACAAAGTTGAAGTTATTCTTTGGTGTTCGCAGTCCTAGGACCAGGGAACCATGGCAAATGAACAGTTTATGAAAGGGGACATAACCCTGTTTGCCAAAGAGATGAGAAAATTGATAAACCAGAAAGAAATGAGGTAGGCTGTTAAAATTTCGTACGGAGACCGTTATAAAGTTATTATTTTTGTTTCACGTGTATCGGAAAAAATACCCAAAACAGGACTGAACGTCCTTCATACTTTAGGTCTACTTGCCTACAAATACCCTTAACTTAGTTTTTCGTCTCCGTGAAGACATCGTTTTTATCAGATGAGCGATCCAAAACATTACCTCAAATCCAATCTGTGCGCCTCAGCCCCCCTGAACAGACATGCATAGATCGTATACGTATAGCTACGGCGCCACCATGAGATTTCATGAGGAGCCTGGGGTACATAGGAGTACTACCGTAGTTATTCCCTCTCGTACAAAAAATATCATGTCATATGTTGAGATGACAGCTTTTATGAAGCATTTTCCAATTTGTTTAGTCGCTGATTTCAGTATTACCACTTTGCAAACAAATGTTTGTGTTGTTACCTATTTCCAGTGATGTCAAGTTTGTTATTGGTGAAACAAGGCGGACAATTTATGCTCATCGCTGCATCTTGTCCTCAAGGTGTGAGGTGTTCAGGGCGATGTTTTCAGACCAGGCAGCATCCGGTGAAGATTCTACAGTGCCATTTGTACTTTCAGATGTCGACTCAGAAATCTTTCTAGCTGTCCTAGAATTCATTTACACAAACTGTGTGACACTAAACAGTAAAATTGTAAGTTCATATTCAACCAGAAGTGTTTTCACATCTGGTAAACGAACACTTATTTATTCATTTATTTATCAGTTAGATTTTTATTTGAAACAATTCCTTAATGTTCTTGTACATTTTTTGTTTGGACTTAATGTGTTTTCAGGTAACCTAATCACTACTGCAATCCATTCGGGGATGTAGAAAATTTTGGTTACAGGTGGCAAAAATAAAAGTACAGGCGGTTACAAGTAGTGTATGTGCATAGTAAGTTTGTGCAAAATATCCTGATTTTTTACTGAAACTTCATTTTTATAGCCGGCAAATTTTAGGCGACAGCCGGTGACTGCCTGCTATTTTCTACATCCCTGCCATTTAAAAAAACAAATAGGAAGTTCCTTGGAGTTAAAGAGGTGCCTCTCCATGCATTAGTTTTGGGATGATGAAGGGTTTAAGAAAGTGTTGCCTTTTTGAAATTTATATCTCCTGACTGGCATAGAAGAAAACTGTCATTTTTTGAATGTCACAGGAGAGTGCAGAATGGTTTTTTTTATAAAAGGACATTTGAAAAGAAAGTTTCATTTACTCAGGATCCATTTCATGGTTGCTAGGGTGACCAACATCAGCAACAAGACATCTGTTGCCCTTTTGACCAACCAAGTTCAACTTTGTAAATATCCCCCCCCCCAAAAAAAACATATGCATATCTAAGGCCCTAATACAACAGTAAAACCTATAATAAGGAAGCGAGAGTCGCAAAGTAGAAAATAATGAAATTTGTCAAGTGGCCAGTATCAGTGCTAATGCTGTTGGTATTAGCAGCATCCAATAACTCAGTGCAGAATAGATGAACGTGAAACCAAAGGTTTTGATAAGGTTTGTGGGACATCGATAAATCATAATTTCATACCCATGGAAGTTATATGTATACCATATCAGTGGACACCTTAAAACTACATACCCTCACAATCAGAACTTAAATCACAAGGACTAGCCGTGGGTCCATAGCTGTGGTGTTTTCGGATGGGATTTTGTCTTTTTCCTGCTGGTTTTGACTTTTACGTTAATAACCCTGCCACCAAATTCAAAACCAGCACGTAAAAGGCAGAAATCCCGTCCGAAAACACTACAGCTGTGGACCCACAGCTAAAGGACTATATATTCTGATTACAAAGGGAACGTATTACCATTGAATTTGGTACTGAGCCAAACTCTGTCTGAAATGAATGGGTGCACAAGTATAGTGAGAAATGTTTGTTTAAATTATGAATTTTATGGTATTTCTTTTTCTATTGCACATTGGCCAAGCGGTTTTGATTGCTAATATCTTTACTAGGTGAATACCACTAGGTGAATACCATAGTCGTTGTAGATTCAAATTGGATCAAGAATTTACTGAATTAACAAGGTTAGATATCAAGTCATACACAATTTAGCATACCCTACCATGTAGTTTTCAAGTGATTATTATGAGAGGCACCCTGAGACTTCAAAACAAAACGCATTACTCGTAACACATGAAGAAGATTGCAACCACCGTTCTTCTGATATGCCACATTTTCATCCGTATGGCTGGAAGAGGGAGATATAATATCACATCGTGTTTGAGGGGAAAACACCCTCCCCTCCCCCCCCATCTTCAAAATCCAAATAGTCTTCATGTAATCAAGACTCCACACCTATTGTTCCCTCCAGGCAATTGATGTACTAGCATCATCAATAGAATATGGCCTAGATGAACTCAGAAGATTGTGCAATGACTATTTGGTGGACACACTGGCCGTCAACAACGCATGTGAAGCCATGCAAGCAGCAGTCACGTATGGCCAAGATCAACTCAGAGAAACTTGTTTAGGGTTCATTGAAAATAACACAAAGGTAAGCTATAATTGTTAACTTTTTATTTCTGGCTAACTTTCAAGAGAGGCCAAGCAAATGCTGTTGTACAACTCTACTTTGCATGCTTGCAGAAAACATGAGTAGCATGTTCACAGCTTAATTGATATGCCACCCATGCATGTATAACCATAGAAATTCTCCCAGACTTCAGAAAAGTTTTTAAAAATTAAGTGTCCTGATATTGGGCTTACTCAAAGAATTTTGCAAAAACTCCAAAGAATCGTGAAAGTTAGAGGGCACATGGAAAATCTTGCTCAAACTTTTGATGAGATTGATCATCATCTTAATCATTGACAAAATGTTGTATGAGAGCCCTGACACTGAATATTCATGTGTAGAAAGGCAAGTGACAGATAGCTTCATATTCAGTCAATGATTGGTCACTGTCGGTAACATTTCCCAAATTAAGAGTGGGAATTTTATATGTTTAAATGAAGTATGACATTGTTCCTTTCAGACCGTGTTCAAAACCAAAGGATTCCACGAGATGTCCGAAGAAGCCTTGTGTGTTGTCTTAGAGAGTGATAAATTATTATTAGATGAACTGGAAATACTGGCCTGCATCAAAGAATGGGCAACTGTCAATTCTGTAAGTACACATGGGTATAGCTAGTCTTGCCTCAAAATGGTATGATTATGAAGGTGCATGCCGCAGCACGCTGATATTGATATAGATGTGATGATGCCAATCTTACAGTCCTGCCTTTTCAGGCTATACTAGCTCAATTTCTGTTTTAATCCTGGCACGTTTTGAGTTTTATACAGTGTGTTACGTGTAGAGAAAACGAACAAAAGGGTGAACTCAGCAGTTAATGTTTAACCAAATTTATTACAAAAATAAAACTAATTGCTAAGTCAGGGATAGAGTACAAGCTTTAAAAGTGTACAGACTACTTATCTCAGCTGGGACGGCAAAGCTCCAGTCTCAGAGTTGTAACAGTCAGTCGGATGAATGAACAGTCCTTTGGCTTGCAGGCTTGAAGCTGTACAAAGTCCACAGTATAAATCCAGCGTTGACAGTGAAGGTCTTGAAAAGTCTTGAGAATGACTACTGCTGGAGTTTAGTAACACACAAGAGACACGATCCCAAAAGTCTGACTGGAAGCTGTGCACGTCCCTTTTATAAAGGCATATAAGAACAATCTAGAACTTTTATTGACATGCTAATTACTGTTCTAAAATTATCTCCCTTACACAACTAATCAACTTTCCAGAACATTCCAAACATGACTAATTGAATTCAAGGTTGTGAGGTCATCAAGGGCAGTGACCTTGAGAATGTTCTAGACTAATTGAACTCAGGTCATGATGAGTGTGGGGTAAATGACCTACATAACAAGTGCATGCTTTAACCTAACTGTCCTATGATGCAGCATGATCTCTCATGGAACTCTACTCTAACTTTATGACGCTGCAGAAAGAAACTACCGTACTGCCAGTTAAGCAAGTGACAAAGAGAGTGACAATTTCCTGCTATCACAAATTTAGTGATATAGTTATATCATATGTTAGAAGTTATAAATTAATGCAAGTTACCACATTGAGTATATTTGTGGTTTAAACAATGATATGCATCTCTTTGCTGATTATCACAACAAAGGAAATAATGGGTAAATGTCCTTCAAGTTCTTTGTAAAGTATGTAAAGTACATATACTGGTGTGTGTGTCAAATATCACAGAGAATGAAGCCACAAAAATGTCCTGTGTATACATATACATCCTTAGGGCCAGGTTGTTCATCAGCTTTATCTGAAAGCAAATTGATTAAGTACAGAATTTTCAAAGGAAAGCAATAGACTAATGCCTTGTAGTAACCAATGTCAACAAGAACTAATGTGAAAGCCACTGGGATTGAAGACTTCCACTTTAAAAAAATGAAAGCAAAATGAAAATTTGATTGCATAATTTCTGTCCTAAAAAGAATCACTCTATGTCTTTGATCATTGTTAAAGTTTACATGTGAAAAATTAAAATAGCCTTTATAATAAAAAATGTTACAGCTCAAATTCTAATAAAAAATATTACAGCTCAACGATCATAAAGCATTGAGAGAAAGAACAATGTACATTAAAAATTAAATGTCATATCCCATTTAAGAGATAGAAACTAGAATTTCAGAAACAAGTGGAACCCTGCTGTTGTTCATGAATACTTCCTGAAATGGATCATTTGAAAGATTACCATCTGTTGTATCAGTTCCACACTCAGAGGCCAAATTTTAGGCGGCGGTGATCAAGTTTCATAAGGAGGGAAAAAAATAGACTGCAGGAAATTTTTTTAAAAATCAGGAAAGTTCATTCAAAATTTTCTTATCTATGTCATGTGAAGTCTTGCTAATGACAAAATAAGGTCACTTCCATTTTCCAAGGAACTGTAATCCTTGACAAACTTATTATTCTTTCAGTCCTATGCTGTACTGATGAAGATAATTGTCTGCTTGGCTTGTGTGTTTTTCAGTTGGAATTTTTTTTATGAAGTTACAATTATAGGGTGCATTGTATAGCACTGTTTTTGTTGATGTCAGGAAGTTTTTAAATGTTAATTAGATTGCCCATACAATCTTGGGTTCCAGTGGATGTTTGAAATGTCGCTTGGTGCCCAAACCATTTACCCTATCTTTCTAACGTACTGAAGCCATCCTCCACAAACTTTTTGATCAACTCTATATTGTTTCTGTGCCAAAATTAATCCCTTCAGAGGAAAAATGGGGATGGAGGGGGAGTTGAGTTTATTACTTTTGTTTGTGTTGGAAAAACAATACTGCTTTATAAAGTCAGTGACTCTGTCACACAAGTAATTGGTAAATATAGCATTTTCAAAAAACATGTAACTTGACATTTGTAAAGATCACAAATACAAGGCAGAGTTTTATAATAAAAGTGATTGACAATACTCCTAGGCATATGACATCTCATAGGTGAAGTTGAGTTTGAGTGCAAAGATAAGGTATTCAAATTAGTTTTCAGATTTGCCTCGGGGCCGGGCTCCATTGCTTATTACTGTTTATGTATTTGCAGTAATCATTTTCGGTATTTATATTCTAAATTGAATTGCCTGATATTGTTCCACTATTGAGCTTATAGTCATGGTACTGTTTCAGTGTTATATGGTGGATGATTATAGTACTCAACTGTATTATTGGAGAAATCAAAGTAATACGCTAAAATTCCAGCAGGTCATTTGAACTATTATGAGTTCAGTGATACAGTTGCACTCGGTAGTGAGAACAAGAGCATTAGATGCACTTGGTACTATGCATAAATAACATTGTCAAATACATACATTTATTGACAGATACAAATGCAGAGAGAGTTACCTACCGGTATACAGTGGTTTGATGCAAAGTATTTTTAATCTACTTGCAAATTTTACCTGGTGTAGAATGTCAATTGATAAAATTTATCAGTTTTACAACATCAGTGTTTGACTTAAATATGACATCATCTTATTCCATGATAAAATACCAAGATCAAACTACAGTTCTCAAAGTGGCAATCTTCACCCTGTGGCTGTTAAAACGGCCAAATTTTCCATGAGAGAAGAAAGGTATATGCAGAAGTTTTATGATGAATGGGTTGAGAAATCAGACTGTTGCTGTTTAACTTTAAGTTATGGTTTTGAATCTCCAGAAGAAGTGTTGAGTAACATGTGAAAATAGCACAAGGAGAGTGGGCGGTGGGTGCAAAGTTGGAAGTACAGGATGTGATGTCAAATACACTAGTTGATACACCCGTGCTTCTGAAATGAAAATCAAACTTTAATATGCTGATTTAAGGACAAGGAAAAGAAGAAAGGAAAATTGTTCATTTTAATGGGGCTCATCAAAAACTCATTACTTATGGTAGTTCTTACTGCAGTGGCAACATCTTTGTAGGAAATACTGCCCTTTTTTTGATAGAATAGAGAAATTAAACCTCAAGAGGGCTAGCTGCCATGACCAGACAATATAATGTAATAGGCAGTTGGTTTCGCCTATTACAGGCTCAAAAAGTTTTACATTCTATCTATTAAAAAAACAAGTTCTCCTTTGAAAATGGAGTGTTCATGTGTTGAAATACATAAAAACAAAATGTAAGTACTTCCACCTGATGGCTTTTAGCTTTCAATGTCAGGGAAGTGTGCCTGACTTTTTTTGGTAGAGAATGAAACTGGTTTCTGCTTGTGATATTTCTGTTCAAAGTGAATTTTGACAAAACTGGTCTATGTTGTCCTTTACAGAGATGATACCTTCCATGCAAGTGTCATCTCATTATCGTACAGTCTATGTATAACTTGAAATCATGATTTCAAGACTTGGAGCAGAAAAATATTTTTTTCAATAGTAAATCTGGTTTTATTGCAGACTTTGAAATACGGCAGCGATTTCATATTAAATATACTCTGCCCACTGCAAGGTGTGAGTGCAGTATATGACACCTCAGTTAAATATCCCCCTTTCATCCTTCCTCTTTCCAGGTTGTGTTGGGCAGGAAGATTGAGCCGGTGGCGGAAAACGTCATTACCCATGTCAGAATTCCTTTGTTGTCAGCAGAAGAAATCAAGAAAATTGAACAAAATAACAAGAAGGAACCTTTCGTACCTGTAAGTATCTTTATGTTCACTGTTACAATGTACTTGCGACCTGGCTTTGCTGTGATCTCGTTTTGACCTGTTAGTAGTTTCTTGTGTGTACCATCCCCGTTCAAGTGATGGTTTGTCATATTGTGTGGCATTCCACTATATTTTTATATAATCAACTTTTCTGAAATAATCAATGAAGTACATTATACCAGTCCAAAACTGGGCTGGTATAATGTAGTTACTTGATTATTTCAGAAAAGTTGCACTCTGTCTGAATAATTTGCTGATGATATACCGTATATGAAATTTCGCCTCCATCTTTCTTTTGAAAGTTCGGTGGATTCCTGGCACTTTTTTCAACGGGTGGTCCTTCCGCCACACAATGAACCTCTTCCTGCTCTGGTCACTAGTTGAAAAAACATATCATTTGTTACCGGTAGTCATCATTCAAAAATGTTTACATTGCAGGTATCGATGATATCCTTTGCCTGGAAGTACCATGCATTAAGACAAGGCGAGGAAGGAAACCCACAAACCAAGCTCAGAAGGGGAACCTCATCCAGGGATACACACAACGGTATGATGGAATGGGATGACTGAATCTCTTAGACCTTATGGAACACAAGTTGTCTGTTTTCATTTTGACGGTCTTTGACACTTTGTAAGCACAGTGACTGCAAACCCACCATATACTGTATATATAGAGGATATTCCAGACACAGTGCACACCATATGGAGAAAGCAACCAGAATCATCATGCACTGTGGCAGTTTGGCAATACACCGCAGGAATGTTCAGTGAAACTTTTGTGGTTGGAAAGACTTGCATCAAGGAAGCATTAGCTTGACAAAACCTGATCACAAATGAGATGTCACATACTAGTATACTCAGACCGATCCGTTTCAATAATGCAGAACTCCCTCCCTAGACTTTCAAAGACTGAGTCCATGAACCCTAGTAACAAACACACTCTTTGAGAATTGCTAAGGGTGTACAGCCCCTCAGAAAAGAAAGAATCTCTCTGCAGAACACTGAAGCAAACCAGTTAATCACCTATACATACAGGACTGAAATTTCCCCTCACAGGGTACAGCTACTAATGTAAAAGATATATCGTAATCTCTCATTGCATAATGCTGAGAACCGATATTCTTATTCTTTATGCATATCTATATGTGCAGCAACTATTACTGTCAGTCATGTAGAAGAGTACAGATATAAGGCATATTCAGCAGACTCCGGTTATTTGATTTGATCAATATCACTCCAGCAATCTGGCAGTCTGCAGCTTGCATACCGTGTTTTCATCATTATGTATCCCAAGATTAAGTGTTTGTTGACAATAAGGCAACAGAATCAGTCCATTGTCATGTGATAATATGATGGCCTATTCAATATTAGCATACAAAGAGCGTAGGCCTTGCAATTCCATTTGATCAAGGTTTTTTCACTGAGCTCAATTTTATATAGAGCAAATACTACGATGCTGTATATCATGAAAATCAAATTTTCAGTGTGATACCATACCTTTCTTTGATTATCAGTAATTCTTGAAGATAAATTTCAATATGATAGCATATTGGCTGAGAGCTGTCATTTGTCAATATGTGTGTATTCAAAATTAAGGAAGTGGTGAGATAATATTGACCAGTCCATCAAGAAACATGGCCTTTGTAACCTGTTGCCTATTATCGATCTTACAGTACCTGACTGCCTTAGCATGCTCCCTGAGCCACACCTAAGAGAATAATGTTTGACATCCGCTCAGTGTAGAATACATGTATGGTGTGATGTTAAGAGATCCTGAGAAGAGATCAGACAGGCACACAATGAGAGAAATGGCAGGTTTAATAGACTAGGAAATTTGTATACTCAATTAGTAGTACATCTGGTGAAATGGTAGTTATCACTTTATTATAGTCATCCTTGCAATGAAGATACACGTGTGTAGGGCATATTACAGATGCCCATCCTTATCACCAGTGTTAAAATATTGATCAATAGCTCATGAATATTAATGTCTGAAACATATCCCAGGCTCTGGTCACATGACCTGAGGGTAGATTGTTTTCTAATAGTGAGCCCCATGATAGTTTGTTTAGTGATGTTTTGACAGGCCATGGCAGACTCTGTTACACTTTTGTGTGCTTAGGTTCCTGCATATGGTTGTGAGCTGCTGATTACAGATTAGATTACAAGATCCTTTCACAGCTATTACCAACCTCATGCAATCTAATTAGGCTCCCAGACTGTAGTATACTGGTGCCTGCAAGGTCACAGTACTGATAATCAAATGATAACTGTGTTGCAACCTGTATTGCTCTCTGCAATCGGCCAGGGTGGACATCAGCAATATGTCAGCTGATTTCACACAACAAGTAAACACATAGCGCAAGCAAAATGTCAATGATAATTTCACTGATATTGTCATGCCAATGTCCTTTGCTGAACGTTTGAAAAAAAAAAGATATTTTCTAACATTTTGCTTCAGATGATGTTGTATGATCTTCAACATCATATGGAAAGTAGAAAACCAAAGACAAGAACTTATTAAAATACTGGTCTTTTGCAAAGTGAGATTGCCCTGCACATGGGTTTATCAGTGTACATCAGGTAGACAAGTACATCCACCATGGTCAGCAAAGAAAGCTTGTAACCCATCATAAATGTACCAGGACATATGCCATCCTAGGCTCAAAAGGCAATTATATAGGCATAGTTTGGTTATGTTGAGATCCCTTACCATAACAAATTATGCCATATAGCCATATTCCTTTCAAAATCTAGCATGCTTCAGATATGTTTTACAGGATATTTGAATGCAACAACTGTAAATTTATTAATTTTGCAAACATAATTTTATGAGAAACAAACAACCCTGTTGATTGGTTACTTTATTAATGATGTTCTTATTTCATAAATATTCAGTAGACTCTTCCGAATAATTTCTTAAAGATGAAATAGGACAAGTGAGCCTGTATGATGCAAGATAAATTCAGCAAGACATTGACACAGATAACTCAGGTCATTGACACTACAGAAGTATTTATCATGCTCAACATGACTTTCCCATCATCACGTTTTCATTCCAAGGTCATTTTTGCTTTTTGATGAAAATGTACTTCAAAGATCTTTTTTTACCCAAACATTTTCCGCGTTCCGTGTAAAAGGACACAGACTGTGTTTGTTGTATGAAAGCAAAAGCCAAACAAACAAAACAAAGTCTTCAATGTATTTAATCTCAGATAGAGACAGATAAATTTTGTATGTACATTTAGAAAGTACTTGAATAGCTTTATCAAGGTCAGACGCATCAACAGTTCTCAGCATTGCATCACAAATTTATATTTCAAGCTCGCACAGCAGATTTATTAAAGAAAATATAGTACTTACATGACTTACAATGTTTGCACAAAAGGTTTTAATAATAAAATAATCATTTATCTGATGTAGGTGCATATTTATTGTATATATGTATATTGATTCACAATGTGCCATTTGATTTTGTAATTGTGCAAATAGTGATTTACACAAAGAAGGAGCTCGATACTGAATTTCATAGCTAATTCAACTTTTAAATGAAATAAATTATTTTAACATGGATTAATGAAGTGTTGGTGAGCTTTTTTGAAATCTTCATTGGATATGTGTCTCATAGATGTTGCTGGAAAAATCTTTTCAACTGTTTCAGGCAGCATCAAGATCCAAAAGACAGTGATGGAAGAAAATTATGATACGTCACTATGACAACAATGAACTCTGGGCACGCTATTGTTGCTGCTACTAAACGGAGGGTATTGATGTCCGGTCCTACATAAGAGTGAAAACTGATAGAGATTTTTATTTTGTCATATTTATAATGATTCATCAACAGTCAACAAAAAAACATTGGCAGAGGATAGGGTGACTAAAATGGATGAAAATCAACTTAACCAGACTCAACTTTTCCAAGATGTCCACCATTGCTTCTGATTGAATCCTCTGTGAGTGAAATTTCTGTCATCAGTGACCTGAGAATCTTCTCTTAATCATTGGATATTACATTCAGTGTCTAAGGCTGACTTAAAGATGTTATTCAGAAATTCCTGAATCGATTCAAAAAGTTCAGAAATGTTATTAGATGAGGGCACACTCAGGCTTCTGATGTTGTGCCAATTATACTTGATTGCAGGATGAAAACAATCCTAGAGTTTTGCTTTGAGAACTTTTTCTTTCATTCTACTTAAGAAGCTGTTGCTGCAAAGTAATTAATAAATATAATCAGCATGATTGATAATTGTGAAAGATTCATAATATACTGTTATTCATAATCTAATAGAATGAACTATTCTGTCAAGCAAATATAACAGCCATTCCAAGAATAAAAACAAATTTCAAATGTTTGTTAAATACGTAAATTACCAATCACCTGACATGGAACTGCATTATGTCTTTTCAATTCAATCAAATGGTGTTTATAAGCAATGTATGGACCATTAGATTCATCAAATTTCTTACAGTCACTATTGTTACATACCATAGTTCCATATGGAAATATTTTCAAATATGCAAATTTGCAATTAGCTGACATCAAAACTACTGGTCGAATTTCACTGTTGTCGTATCTATTACCGTATCTTCAAACTTTGGAGAAATATTCTTCAACATTGGTCAAGTTCTTACAGATATTATCTTTCTCAATTGTGAAAGTTTGTCAGGTATGCAAATTAGTTAAAGGTGGCGTTGCACACAACACAGTGTATTTTGTTCCAAATCACTTTTTGCGAGGAATCATTGAATGTTCATTAAATTGCTAACCACAGATTAAATTGTTGGTTGAGTTCACCTTTTAGCATGGCAAGCAGTTGTAAGTTGAGTGAGAAAGAAGTGTAAATTTATGCAAAATTTATGCAAATCAGATTTCCTAGCTTTATTTTTCTCCCGTTTTCATCATTTCGAAAATAGTTCCACTCGGCAGGGTCAAATTTGATGACATTTTCACGTAGTGTTCTTTAAATACCATATAACAAAAGAATTATTGTGTTTGGCAATGAAGTTTTTACATTTTGAATATGAATGATTTGCCCATCATGATTTTAATTACTTCTTTTGAATGTCAATCTTTCAATCCTGCCATTTAGAAATGAGAATAGACAATGCAAAACAAAATTGTGAATTTTTTCAACATGTACTTCAGTATGAGGTATTAACTTTCATACAGAAGCATAACATTTTTGACCTAAATTATTGTTTATCATCAATACCAAACTTGAGGTTTTCTACACCATCTATGTACTCCTTCATCCTTCGAGTAGACTATTGCTACCATACTAAACTTTAGATTCTCTGCTTTTTGAAAATATATAGTATATGAGGGGGTTTTCATGTCATCTTTGATAAGAAACGTTGCTTTGAAAAAAGTGTTTGTCACGTGCAATGCCACCTTAAATGACTTAGAAAACAGTAATATTGAAGTTAGTACAATCCGTGTCTGTAGAAAGACTTGATCATTCTGAGATCATTCTGAGAATATCTCACTTCTGCATAATTAATTATGCAAATTAGAATTAATCATGCATGCAAGATCCACCACCAAAACTAGTCAACTCTTCCCACATACTGAACAAAATGTGTGCCAGTTTTGATATTACTCTTATTAGCTATTCTTGAGATATCTGGCTAGCATTAACGGGTAGACACAGAGACATTCATACAGGTATTGGTACAAGAACAGCCTCTGAGTAAACAGTGAGTTAAAACCCAGTCGTAGTTTATTTTACTTAAATAATAATGTGATATTGCAATGTCTGATGTGCCATTTTTTGTGAAATATAGTCTCAACTTTTTTTGGTTAAATATTGATCAATTAGTTATGAACTTTGTAGATTGCAGTACTGATCAAAGGGTGATGGTCGTCGGAACGGCGCCTAAAGGTCGCTAGGGACCCCTATGAGCGATATAAACACTGTAACCAAGCTATGTTGGCGATTGATGAAAGTTAAAACATGTTTGTCTTAATGTACATTGTAACATTTAAATGTTGCAGCTATGTTGACATGATGCATCTAATTATAGTGTATGAAATACAATGTTTGTAAACAAGAAAGTTGCACCGACGACCACCACCCTTTAACTTATCTTTAAAGTGTTTATATATTCTATGCTTTGGAACAGCCATCATTCTATCATTTGTTGACACACGGATCCTTCTAATATAGAGCAACATTGCCGTCATATTCTCGATCTATGACATTGCATTCTTGATGTTAGTAGGGCAGAGTGAGCCTTTTGAACAATGAAATCCATTTTAATTCTTTGCAAATGGTATGCATCATTTATATGATATTCTGACATGTACATAGTATGCGCCTCGAAAGTGAAAGACTTAAACTTTTGCTCAAACTTGCCTCAAGGAATCTTTCAACTATTGTCTTTCAAAATCAAGAATAAAAATCGGGGGTCACTGCACAAATTTTATTACTGGAGAAACAAATTACCCAAGATTTACTGATATTTGAAATTCAAACTGGCTGCCATCCCCGTGTTAGCTCTATGGAGAAAAATGAAATGTTTGAATTTCACACTAAAAATTTTTCTTACCCGAGTGCTTTCAATTGAATCCCCACAAGTGGTAAATCAGAAATGAATCGGCAAAGTTTGTGAGTCCAAATATCTGTCCCCGAGGTACATTCTACCTTAAAAGAGGACTGTCACAATGAATAAATCAATTTTTTTTTGGAGAGAGAGAGAGAGAGAGAGAGAGAGAGAGAGGGGGGGGGGGGGGGCAAACACAACTTTTGAGTTCACATGTTTCAACTGTACAAGGCAGTATTTCAGAAAGACTTTTCAAAATTAAGTGAACATTTTTGATGATATAGCTTTCAGTTCATGGTGAACTGCAGCAATTATTATGAACTAAATTAGAACCTTTTTTTATATTTCAATGCTGGATAGCTTTCATGATAACATCATGTGTGTATTTCGTATATTGTTCATTATTTCTTTAAAATAGACGACTTTAATACTTTAGTTTTATGCAAAAGTATGTTTTAGAGACATTCAACTACTCTACTACTTTGACTTTGGTATTATTAATTCAATCTAGACACAGTATCACTTGGTGGCGACACTCAAAAGCTTTGAAAATATAGTAACAGGGCATGGCATATTATGTTGAAGCTGAAACAGGGAGGAACCATTATGGTTTTGGCCAATTCTGTTTTGATAATTTCAGGAGCAAGGTCAGAATAACAAATTGTGGAAGAAAAGATTCACCGTATGAACATCACAGTTTTCTTGATAATGTTAATGAGCAAACTTATTATTAACTGACTAACCCTTGGCCAGATCTCTTCATGTATTTCGTTATGCCTCCCACCCCGTCCTGAAGCTGAAGTTCGCGTTCCCTGCGTAATCCCAACCTGCGGCCCCGCCCAATTTTAATTCACGTACACCCCCATGTTTAATGGGCTAGTCTAGTCGTGTAACCTTTGAACTTATGACTGAAAATTTCAAATCAATCGATGTATGCAGCTGCTAGCAGATACTGTGAAATTACTGCCAAATGTAAGCGATTTTGAGCACTCGGCGGGTTTCCGCTGGAAAATAAGGTCATCTAGTTGTTCAGGGTAAGTACCAAACAGTTTGATGTGAAAAAAATCAGTGATCGGGAACGAGAAAATTGCTCAGAGAGAAACGCAGAGTCGACTGGCGACATCGATTCTGGGATTCGCAGAGAACTGAAAATGGAGAGTGGAAGCTGCGGCGGTGATGTCGCTGCTGGAAACGATGAACAAAACCGAGACGGCGAAGAACCGTCTGACCACCATGTGCTTCAAGTGAGACGAGTGGCTGGGATTTCAAGCGAACTCGTGAGGAAAATCCAAGCGGCGGAGGATCTAGCGGCGAACATGGACAAAGAGGACCGAGATTCGGACAGTTTGTCAGGGAGTTCCGTTAGCACGGTAACCATCGAAGGCAAACAAATCAAATCGTCGGTCATTCAAGAAAGAGAAATACAAGGAGGAGCCTACGTTCTTCGAACTGTTGAAATAAATAAAATTCAAGGTGAGACTCTAGGTATTTATATTACCGAAGGAGATGGCTTTGCCAAAAAGGATGGGATATTTATTTCCAGGTTGGCCTTGGGAAGTGTCTGTGATCAGAATGGCCTAGTTCAAGTTGGCGATGAGATCTTGTCCGTGAACAACGTGGATGTGACACGAATGAATCTTGACGAAGTGTGTCACGTCATGAAAATACCTTCCCGACTGTTAATCACGGTGAAAACGAGACGGGTGGGTAAAAGCAAGCGAAATCATGGCTCAGTCGATTCACCGGTGGACCGCAAGGACCTGGACGAGAAGCCGCGCAGAGAGAGTGAGACAGCGGTTCACAAGTACGTGAGATCGAAGTCTTCAGAGCCTCAGAGACCGTCGACGGCTCCCAGCTCGATCGCCGATCATAGCAGTCGGCACCATAGCGAGAGTAGCATCGATAGTAGGGAACATTTGCCCCAAATTAGCAAATCGCCCAGACTAAAACAACGATCAAAACAGCAAGAAGCCGACGATGGAGGGAGACTGTCCGCTAGCCTGTCAGGCTCCTCCGAGAGGGTCAGTCCCGTGGATGATTTTAGCCGTGGCTGGGATCCCACGTCACCCCACTCGAGCGGCAGAAATTCTCTCGAAAGGGAGAGGGGAAATTCTGCAAACGGAGGGACAGTAAAACCGCCTGAAGTAGTGATTATAGGTTCTGAGGAACATGCAACCCCGCACAAGAAACAAAAAGCCAAAACACAGCGGCCGTCATCTCGACCAAAGTCGGCAATTGATTTATTTGATAATGAAACCAAATTTATTGATGATGATGATCTTCATGACATATCAACCAGGCCAAGGGAGCGTGCAAAGAATCAGAGATACTCCACTCTCAGTCCTCACATGAGTCATCGAGCAACAATATCGCCAACTAACATTAATGTATCAGGAAATTATGACGCTCTGACAAGTCCAAGATACATCAGAAAAGGTGTGAATATTCCCTCTTACTCCTGGGATGATTCACTGCCAGAGCTGACAATAGGAATGACAAGGCCATCCCGAAAACATGAACATGAGAGACCGAAATCTCCGCAGTCTTTTCCTACGACTGACACCGACGATGGAGTGGCAGCGAAAGAGAAGCCCAAACGTCAAATCCGCAAGTACATGGGGAGTAAGTCGGATGTTTCCCCCATGAGGAAGCAGCGAGGCAAATCCGACGGGGGTGAGTCTGCCAATCCAGCCAGGTATCTGTGGCAGCGCTTGCACTGGTCCAAGGGAGATTCCAGGCCTGTTGCCATGACGTCCGACTTTGCAGATGTTACACTACCAGACATCGCTCAAAGTTCACAGTATGAAGAACAGCTGCTTTCACCGAGAGAACTAAAAGGTAAGTTCCTCCCATCTACCAATGTGATGTAACCATGGATACATGGAGGAAAATTACTCTGAAGTATCCATAGCTACTGTGCAAACTCTTAGCTTCTGTTAAATTTTCACATTTTCCCCTGTTAGAACTGCCCATATGCTTTGCAGGTTTGCAAAATTAAATCGATAAAGTGATCTTGTTTGTGGTTTGATGTACTTCTTCTAAATTTGTAGATTAAATAGGGAATATAAACATGATACTTGAAAAGGGGGTTTGTGTACACTCGTTACCCATCATGCAACTGTTAGAAGTATGCATGGCTATTTATGTTTAACAAATATCATGAGAACAACTCTAAAAAGGGTCGGAAACCTCCACACCCATACTGATTGGAAATTGTGTTTATCCAGATTTTATCTTTATCCAAACAACTGAGCTGAGTGATGACAACTTACAGCATATCATACATTGATGATTGTCACTGGCAGAATATCAAGTGGTATCCAACTTGTCGAGCCAGTGGTTGTCAAAAAAAACAGTGTGTATGATCTGAAATCCCAATCTCTTCCACCAGCTGATGACTGACATTGAAGTATACCTCTTGTCCAGTAACGGATGTGTTCATTAAAATACTGTTTAAATTCCTTCACCTTCCGTTTTCTAAATATCATCACCCAACATTGTAAACCTTCCCAGCCTACTAAAAAGAACTGTGAGAAAAACTTATTTTATCATTCTGACTAAATGCTCTAAAGAAAGTAACAAATGCATTTTCAAGCATTTGTTGTTAAGTTTAATTAAAATGTTCAATTTTGAATCCCGTAAAATGTGATAAATGATTGATATTTTGTCTATAAAACAGCCAAGTAACTGAAGCATGCTAGCATTTGTTACCCAACACATTCTTTGTAATCCATGGTGGATAAGGGTCTACCACAGGATTTTGGTGTGCACTTCAACATATCAGACAAACGATCCACTGTGTTGGGTTGGCCATACACCATAGCTGGTTCCAGAGGCACCCTAATCATGACACTCACAAAGGCTGTTTGTTGTTCAAGCAAATACAAACTGTTATTCTCTGGGCAAATGGAGGAATTTTATTCAGTCTAATAGCCAGCACCAAAAAATGTGTACACACTCGGAAAATAAAAATGGAAGAGCATTTGTCATCAAGAAACTCATAAGAGATCTATGATTTTATATGCGTATGTGAAATGTCTTAAAGAGAAATCAATGTGTTCTAGTCCACTGATATTTCTTATGGAAGGATGAATGCTGTTTTATTCAGTAATGTATGCTGAGGTCATGTAGTCAATTACATTGCTGACTGTACATGTATCATGCAAGGGAAATACATTAACAGGATATTTGGTTCTACAATTTAAAAGGAAGTGAAATGTTAATGTTAACTTTTAGGTTTAATTTCTCACCTGGCTATGACTAAAATTTTTCATTTTTTAAAATTTTTTCAAAAATGGTAACCTACACAGTGAACTGTATATATTTCGCTGCTCCTTTTGGCCTTATATTGCCTGTATTCAGGGTTGAAAAAATCTAGAAAATTTCTTTATAGATGCTTAAATATTAATGTTGTCTGTCAGAAATCAGCAGGTAATAATTATTACTGGTTAGATTAAAAACAAATAAATTTAAAAATGTTTGAGAATTTCGAGGACAGCCATTTGTATGGCTTGGTTTTGCTGATGTGAAATACACAGATAACCTTTCTAAGGAGTGAATAAATTATGCTAATATTGACAGCATTCTATTTTTAACCATATTTAAAATTCTTAGTGGCTTGATATGGCCATTACAGCAGTGCTTTGCTCAACGAGCGTAGTCACACCCTTGAACCCTGAATGCAAGTGTCACGTGCCAAGCCATACCGAAACGGATCCATCAAATTTAGTCTCACTTCATCCATAATGCAGAGCAGAAATATACAATAAGAAATTGTCCTTACCGGGTTTATCAATATTTAATATCGTTTTTAGAGGGCAGCTGTAGTAACTGTGTAGGGAGAGATACCGCTTGGCCTTGATAACTGCCAGGACAATAGGGAGCGATTTCAACATATTAAGCATTGCCTCTTATCCAGGATGTAACGAAGCCACCGTGTGTTGACACAAGGCCTACTTGTACCTTCTGTGCATTGCGAAGTTACACACTATTTATAAATAACTGTCAGTGTTACTAAAAATGATCGGAAATGAGTACACACACATGAATAGACTGCCCCTATGATACAATGTACACTGCGTACCTGAACATGTTTAATGTATTTGGGACGTTTATCACATCAGTACGCGTTGAAAAATTCAAGCCCTCTCAATCCAGTAAACTGCAATAATTATGAATTTTAATTTCTTTCGCTTGAAAATCTTTGAGCAGATTTCCACAATAAGGTGATAATTTTGTAATCTCCGGGCTAGAAATTCTCAGCTGTTGACATCCTTGGTCAATGTTTGATGGTAATGCCACACCTCCTATGTTGTGTTATTATTTTGTTGGCTGCTTGAGTATTCATAGGAGCGAAAACGATATCTAAAAAATAAGGGTTTTCAACAGTCGCCTTTGAAATATACATCAATATTCCATTGGTTGTATTTTGTTATTTTGTTATTTTCCTTAATAATCCTGGGGCGGTCCATCTATCATTGATGGAGATGAGCGTCGATAGGTTGGATGGAGGTACTGGCGGAAGGTGTGTACCTAAAGTCACACCCGGGTAAATTGTAATGTCAACGGAGGTCATTCATAACAATTCTCTCATCCCAGTGTTATTGATACACTGACAAACTATACATTAGCTGATGAAGTGGCGTGGCTTTGAAATGCCATCTGGCTAGATTCGGCCTTGCTGTACCTTAGCAGGTTCTGCGTGCACATGTTGGACAAAGTGATCACATAGATTGAAACTCTAGGGTAATAATTTCGAAATGATGTCAAAATACCTGGAAATTGAGACCACACTGTTCAAAAAGGCTGTTCTATCCGAATGCCAAAGCTAATCAAATGTTCATGTGTTTTTCATACCTGAAATGTGCCATAGCCAATATCCTGATCACAAAATGTTAAAACCTTTCGCACAAAATTTTGGTGAAACCCCCATTGTACTCTTTTGCGCGGTTGGAGCTTTCCACAGGGAAATGGGGCAGATGGGGTGAACTGATGGTGAAGACTGATGACGTTGTAACGATGGTGACCTCAATAATCACATTGTGATTAAGGGAGGGGCCACTGATTCACTTTCAGGTTTGCCCTCGGTGAGTGTATGATGCAGAACTCTTGATTCTGCCCAGTATGGCAGTGTAGGGTGTTCATATTAATTGTCTGCGAGCAAATTAAGTAGAGAAGCTAAGGCTATCTCTTGACCCAATATCAAAATTACAATGAACACACCTTTATCTCTGCTGTGTAATTCAAATATACACTGAAGAAAACCAGCTGATAAAAACAAGAAGATTAAGAAAAACTTGCTACAAAGCGATGGAAAAACGATTCATGGTGTGTCTAAAGGCATTTGTCTAGCATGTGCAGTATTTCAATATTTCAATAAAAAAATTCAAATTATTTGTCAAAATAAATAACAACCACTGATATAATCTTTGGAACTTAATAATTCCCATTTCATAGAATTTAACACTACAAATCAATGAGAACTGAGAGACAATTCCCTGAAATTCATCTAATTGTTCTACATTGAGTGACAGGTTATCTGTCATACAGACGCTGCGTCACATACTAATTCATGTCGGGGCTGGTTGCCCGTGCTTTAGTCTCATGCATATATGCATGTGAAATCCTTTCAGCCATACAAAGACACGCATATTACTGTTTTCGACAGTGCAAAAAATGTAAGGGATTCCATCTTATTCTCGAGCTGAAACACTCAATGAGGACTTGTGATTTTTTGCACCACTGATGGTACAGTATGTATACTCTAAGTGGATCGTTTGAGATATTGACAAAGTGGTGACGTGAATGGCAAAATATCAGGAAAAACAAACAAGGGCTAGTAATGGAACGGGATAATAATGAATATGAGGAATACTCAAGCAGTGTGTGATAAAAAAATTGTTGAGCCCTGCTATCTCACTAGAATCTCAATAACACCAGTGGCCTAAAATGAATTGGTTTGTACTGTATTCAACACTTGTCCTGCTGACACTATGGATCCAAGTTTTTCATGTAAAACGATGGGTTGGTACCAATTATTGAGTATGAAATTAAAAAATGAATTTCTGGCCAGTTATGTTGTGAAAAATTACATGTAATTACATAATATTACATATTCACACCAGACATGTCATATTTAGTAAATTTTAGGACTCACACAGGTATATGAAGAAAAGACAGGTTTTTGTCAAAGTCAAAATTATGGCTAAAAGCTAGACCAAATTTTATGAAATCTAAGCTGAACCAGATGAACCAGATGTACAAAGCATTGGTTTTTAACTGTAGGAAACATGAACACTTGATAGGTCAGCTGTGTAAATGACCCACTTTCTCTGTCCAGTCATCAAATTGAGGATGACATTTCTTCTGTAACAGATACTCTACAGAACAACCTGGTGTCTAGATATTAAATAGAAGGATGTTGCCCACTTGATATGTGCCATGTAGTGGTTATCTATGACAGTGTTAAAAGAATGGAAAGTAACCGAATATGGAAATATTTTTGTGCAATTCATACTCGAAGTGACACGCAGAATGAAGCTCTGGTCCTTTCTGGAACTGTAATTCAGGATTAGATTGTTGAAAGTTTGCACTTGAAGGGAAATTAAAGTGGAAGTTTGATGTAAATAGTAAGTTGCCTATCGCTTGGAACTGGAAGGAAGATGAAATGTTACAAAAGTGAACTTATGCGCAGCAGCAGCCTGTGTATTATTATATGTTTTTCAATGTACCCGTCGAAGTGTAGGGCATATGTCTACGTAGTGGTCCACCAGAAAACATCTTGGTACATTTATTTGAAGAATGATTTTCTTTTCATAGATATTTGGGATTTGAAGTTTTCCATTTGTGCAGCTGTTTGCCTTCCAAATAGCATTTCTTTGAATGGTTCAAGAAAAATACATAGCAATGACTAACCGAGCGTAGAGAGCTCTAACTTTTATGGTTAGCGGTAGGTTGATGGACCGTGGAGATATGCAAGTGCTGCTGGCCATATGGCAGTCAGCTCCTGTAGGCTCATCTGTCAACGTACGATAAACTTTCACCCTTCTACGGTACACTCAAGATACTGATTTTTCCATCGAGTGTAGGTTTTGTCCTGCCTTCCTATTGCCCACCAAAATGTCATTTGACATGACTCTAAGGAGCAAGTAATCACCTCTCAACACCCTAGAACGGCGACAGGCTGCCAGTTTTTACGGCCCAAGCCATGGCAAGTGGCTATCTCCATGTTGAAATGTGCCTGTGCTTGCTGCCCAGCGTGAAGTGTCTGATACTGAGAAGTAGTGATAACGAGTGACCCGAGGTGACCTCAAATAAATGAATCATTGGCAGCACATCACCTGATCCGTCAAAAAATTCAACACTCAGTGTTTAAAAAGTTCTGAAACAACCATCAGTGTTTTCCAAGACTATTTAGGCACACGCTGTAATGGCCTAGCTTATGAGCCAGTCATTAACCTCTCGGCCACAGATCATGAGTTGTTGTTGTTACGGCAACTCACAGAGATAGTATAATCAGAATGGTTCTTAAGGTTACATAAACCAGTCAACACAGCTCTTGATGTCCTCTTTCACACCTCTTTCACATTGTGACACAGTAACTTTGTTAGTCCCCACGGACACCGTCCGGGGGGGACTTATAGGTTTGGTCATGTCCGTGCGTGCGTCCGTGCGTGTGTGCGTGCGTCCGTCCGTTCACACAGATATCTCAGAGATGCAAGAAGCGATTTCATTCAAACTTGGTACAAGGATTACTTCATATGTCATACAGATGCACGTCAATTTGTTTTGGGATACGATCCGATATTGCCGCCAGGCGGCCATTTTATTACGATTTTTTCATGTACAGAGCCATAACTCAGACATGTTTCAACCAATTTTATTCAAAGTTGGTACAAGGACATTGACCAATGTCATAGATATGCACGTCAATTTTTTTTGTGATACGATCCAATATGGCCGCCAGGCGGCCATTTTATTACGATTTTTTCATGTACAGAGCCATAACTAAGACATGTTTCAACCAATTTTATTCAAAGTTGGTACAAGGACATTGACCAATGTCATAGATATGCACGTCAATTTGTTTTGTGATACAATCCAATATGGCTGCCAGGCGGCCATTTTAATATGATTTTTTCACGTACAGAGCCACAACTCAGACATGTTTCAACCGATTTTATTCAATGTTGGTACAAGGACATTGACCACTTTCATAGATATGCACGTCGATTTGTTTTGTGATACAATCCAATATGGCCACTAGGCGGCCATTTTATTACAATTTTTTCATATACAGAGGCATAACTCAGGCATATCTCAACTGATTTTATTCAAAGTTGGTACAAGGACATTGACCAATGTCATAGATATGCACATCAATTTGTTTTGTGATACGATCCAATATGGCTGCTGTGTGGCCATTTTGTTACAATTTTTTCATATACAGAGGCATAACTCAGGCATATCTCAACCGATTGTATTCAAAGTTGGTACAAGGACATTGGCCTATGTCATACATATGTACGTCGACTTTTTATGTGATACGATCCAATATGGTCGCTAGGCAGCCATTTTATTACAATGTTTTCATGTACAGAGCCATAACTCAGACATATTTCCACCAGTATCATTCAAAGTTGACATTGACCTATTTCATACATATGCTCGTCAATTGTTTCATGTCATGTAGCAGTAACATGTCAATTATTGAAGTTTCGTAAGTAGGCTGATATGTCAAGAAATATGTACTGCATCAAATTCATGAAACTTTATACAGGTGTTAACTGATGTTAAGCTCACATTGCTTTAACATTGAAAAAGACATTTATCAGTGTCATTTTAATTAATTTGTAATTGCATAAGTAATGAACTTTCCTAATTTGGGTGATATAGCCACAAATTAATACAACGTCAAATGTGATGAAACTTGATACAGATGTTGATCTCATAGTGTTGTAAATACTGCATCAAACTTTATGAAATATGGTACCAGTGATAATCTGTTAAGTGTTAGAATTGTATGCAAAAATGTTTTGCAACATCCTGTTGATTAATTCCTAGTTGACTCATTTTATGAACTTTAGGATGGTGGCCTACATTGGTTCTATGTTTTCATCACCATGGAACTCATTCTTGGCCATTGAGCGCCATCTGTATCAAAGTATTTTTATCACAGACCTAATTAATGAAGAGGACTCTATCCTCTCTGAGGACATGTAATCAAAGTACCCATTATTAACAAGTGGGGACTGTGTCATCAACGATGACTTGTTACTTTAGCCTCACATGAAACGAAAATCAGTGGCCACCACTTTTCAACTTGGGGCAGGTTTTGGCATCTTGTCAGCCTTTGTGTGTCAATGTGTGTGGTGTGAGAGAAAACTAACCTGAATGAAGCATGGCTTGTAAAGTCAAGACTGTTGAAAATGGTACATGTATAGTGCCCATATGACTTCTGATTTGCTTGTCATCATTAGGGTTGTATGGTAGCTTGGACACTGAATAAGCAATCAAATGACATGACCAGCAGTTATTGGTCATGATTTGTTTACAAGTGTTGACAAACACCTGGCCTCAGTATCTTCACATTTATTACAGAAAAAGGAAATAAGATGTAGAATCGTGAATATTGAGTCATGTACTAGTGTTACTAGGAAAGTGCCAGATTGGACAAACTGTTACCTACTCAGTACATTTCATAAACAGTTTATGTATATGTTCGGGAAAATTATGGAAGCCTGTTGTCCATGTTTACATACACCCTCACCTGCCGCGACATGCTGTCAAACTTGAGGAGAATACCACAGGCATTTATTGTAAGCCTGGCCTGACCCCAAGCTGTGTGGGGAATCCCGTCCTGTCATTTTTTCAGCAGGAGCTGTGCATGAATTATAAATATGCAAAGATCTGGTACATGTATCATAATTATAATACCTGTCATAATACCTGTCAGCTAAAATCTCTTTAATTGACTTTGTATGAAATAACAGATGCTTGAGATCACAGCTGGAATAGAAATTGTCAGTGTACAATGTGCTGTTAGTTCCCTCCGATAATTTCCTGTTAGCGTGAACAGACTGTATGCTGTTGGTCTTTGTTACATGTATGTAATCTGTTTTCTTTCATTGTTAATTTTATTTTGTGTTAGGAAAATGATGTCGTAGAGAAATACTGTACATTATGTGTACAAGTCCACAAGTCTGTTAGGCTTGCTACATGTCTCTTTGGGTGAATACTGGTACACCAAAAAGGTACATCAATTCGCTTCACCCTTTCTGTCTTCCCACACACACGCTCGCCCTTTGTCTAGACCATACAGTATGTCCCTGTTTCGGTCTTTTTTTGTGTTTTACCATTATCCTTCGCACCAGGGGACCCTCTACAGGGATGTGTTTGCGCCAAAGTTTGCAGGACCACAGGTATCTTATACACATATCCATGCAGCTTTTGAGTTTTCAGGGACTTCATATAGCCAGTAAATTTAACGGAATTTAACGTTCAAAAATAATTAAAAAAGTGAAAATTTTGCCCGTCGAAATTACTAAAAGCAGGATGCACTCGTAAAAATCATGACTAAATGTAACTCCTTGCTTTCATGGATAGATAACAACATAAAAAATAAGTGGTCAGAATTGCTACTGTAATACGTTCAAATATCAATCATATTATATGTTACCGAAATGCTATTGAATGTGACTTTAATTTTGGTAGTGCCAGCCATACTGTTCAAAATACCATCCTTTTGTCAAACAAAGAATTTCGACATGACTTCCTCACAGTCACACCTCATAACTGGTGAGCTGAAAACTTGTTTATGTAGTATTGGACATCTGCATTCTCTCAAGCTGAATACAGAAGAGAACTACATTGTGAATGTCCTAGCAAATTGGTTGTGGTACTTCCCTTTTTAAATAATAGTTAGATACTGCATATAGCACAGCCTATTATCCAGAAAGGCAACCAAGATCCCGGCAACAACAAGTCTACAATTCATAAAGAGATATTGAGAAGCTTTTTTTCACAAAACTATGGAACCACCATCAAGGTGTGCCTAGGGTCTTTCTTTTTTGAACCGCAGTGTGAAAAGCACACTTTGTCAACGTGCAAAAAAGCATCGTGTTCTCACCATGTACTTTCTGAGAAAGCATCTTTTCTGAGAAATGTTCCCTGTAGGAATCAAGTGAGCCTGAAATGTCAAACTTTGAGATAGCAAAAAAGTGAGATTGGCAAACTCTCTGAGTGGTTTGATCCGTCTGGGTGTGCAACCTGTGAAAACGTGACCTGACAAAATCACAAATTCAAACTCAAAGTACCAGAGAACCAGGGCAATGGTGCGGATGCAGAGAGCTTATCGAATATTTGAAAAAGAAAAAAGATAGTGTGTTGCTGGAAAAGTTGTATTATCTATTTGATATAGGGAAGTTTGTACCGTAAATCTTGTGCTGATGAGGATGTCATTCCAGCAGGCACCTAACAATAAGAGACATAAATATGAACTAGTCAGAACAATTGTATAGAGATTACATGCAGGAATTCAGGTGAACATCATTACTTGCCTTTTGTGAGATCAGCAATTCACATTGTGATGCATATTAAACTATGAAATCAGTTACCTTGTTGGTGTTTTATCATTCTTCTAGAAATACCAGACTGTACTCTTTGATATATTTTCTGTTATTTTTGTGCTGTTTTTCAAATGCGGTTTCTTGTTTTTCTTTCAAAAATGCCTAGTTTTTCAACATGTCATGCGTGCAATGTCTAGTGTTAGCTTTGAGAACTGACTTCTAAACCAGACTCTAATTCATTTGTCAACAATAACATTGGATGCTGTACCTGTAAGGCATGCAGTGTGTTGCTGATAATTCGTCTTTGTAAGGCTGGTAATGAGCAAATCTAATTCTTGTATCTAGTTAGAAATCATGTTATGCTATATGCAAAGATGTACTGCCAGAATATGTTGCAGTGTTCAAAAAGCAAAGACCTAACTTGTTCAGCTCTGTGCAGTGATTGCAATAATGCTTCCACTACTTGATGTACCACGCACAAGAATACCCTGGGCTGTCAAACACGATGATCTCAGGTAATTTACTGAACTGAAATCTCAGATAATGCAAGAGAATGCCCAAAGCTGACGAGTTGATTCTCAATGTCTTCATTGAAATGTAGCAGGGAGGTGTGTTTGATTTCTGCTACGTTTATGACTCATTGTTCAAAAGTTCGGTGACGCGCGTTTAAGGACGAGGTCTGATGTGTCCTTGTTATGTTCAAAGCAGTGGTCAGCCGTGACAATAGACTGGTTTCTTTTTGTTGAAGGAGACGGACAGAGAGAAAAAAAAGAAAGGATATAAAATGGTTGTTCTTTTATGCTGCAACCAAAGACCTATTGTTCTGTGATTTGCTCGCTGTTAGGAAACACCGCAAAACACTGAAAAGGGATCAGGACGAGGTCAAACTGGTTACTTTGTACGACTGACACAGAGTACCTGAAACAGCAACAAGGGCTTGATTGAAAATAGACCCTCTGCAAAGACACTCTATAGCCCTGTACTCATTCACACCTTATCACATTTCACGCATTTACTTTGGAAAAAAGTGATCAATACCCAGAGAGGCTGAGTCAATGAAATGCCTGATGTCAGGGGAGGGGAACTTTTTATACTGATTCACTTGCTGCACAAACGGTCCCTCCCCCTCTTTCCAACCCCTTTCCTGTCACATATTCAGAAAGATATTAAGAGCAATTGATACCTTGATGGACATGGGTTTTCAAATCAATTTGGCAATGTCCCATTTTTCCCTTTGCTGACCCTGGATACTTGAATTTTTTATTCAAATTGTTAAGAAATAGCACAATTGAAGTCCTGTCAAGTTTGGCCAAGATTCATCAACATTGGATGTTGCATTATTATTGCTAATTTGGAAGATTATTTCTGCCCACTTTGTGCATCAACACAGGTGATCGAAACAAGACTGCAGTGATCAGAGACATTTAGAGATACAACACAAACATAGCAAGAGGAACTCCATAGGTGTCAGTGCGTATCTTGTATTTGTTTGTGCATTTTAAGACAGCACCACCAATAAATGCGCCACAATATTGTGATTGTATTGTGACCAGAAAAACTGAACTCGACTTTTCACCACCTGGTCTGCAGTGTGACAGTTACCATTGATTGACTTAACCACCGTCCCTCGTGGAGGGACGGTGACTTAACACTTTTCTGTTAATGTTGATAACCCCCACCCCACCCCCCAACCCTGGGGTGTTTGGTTTCTCAAATTATGATCGCTCCCATCGTTCTGCATTCAATGAGAATTCTAGCGTGAACCCATAGGTGTGTCAGTCAGTAAACGAAATCTGCATCTGTGATGGTATTTTTTCGATGCAGGTCATTGTGTCTACCAGACTTTCAGACAGTGTTAGCCTATGAGGAAACTCGAGTTGGCCTCAACTTGTTCCACTGTGAAGAAGTACAATTGAAATCAATATGTGGGGCTGAGACACTGCGTCACAGAAAATCTTGGGGGGACAGTTGTCCACAGCATGTATTAATTGTGATCTGTACAATACAGTTTTGTGTATGCATTAGGCCCTTAGTCAGTCTGAACAAAAGCCTGATGTCAGACATCATTATTGAGAACAATAGATACTTGTTTAGTAACTTAAGCCACAGACAAAGGGTTTCTCCTTGTCCAAGAAAACAATTCATTCTATTGTTCACCCTCTCACTATAATTGCCGTCTGTGGCCAGGCATTGTGACTGGTGAGGGGAGCTGGGAGTCCCTCCCTGTACATGACAGTAGCATGGATTCGTCCAAGGTGATGACCTTGAATGTTAGAATAGGCTGCCTTTGATCCATGGAAAGACCCAACAGGAGATCTTTAAATCTTGTAAAACATGAAGTCTGCAAACGATGGATATCGATGGAAAATTAATGTCATAATGAGCAATATAGATGTAGATTTGTAATAACTTATCGCGTTTGCAAATTGTATATTGCAATTAATACCAGTGCAATATAATTGAGAAAGAGTGTAGATTGTTAGTATCAGAAATCATGCGTGTTGAGATTTGCCCTCGTTGCTGGTATGTATTGCATGTATCCATTGCAAGCCATAATACGTACACACTGTATCCTGTATGGATAAGGCTTTTAAATTTTTGACACTGAAAACAAAAAATGATTTTTTTTAAGTCACCCAACATCTCAATGTTAATTGGGCTTGTCTGGGGTTTTTTTCTGACCCTAAGGATTGGGATTTTTGAAGTGGTGGAAATTTTCAAATTTTACAGGAATGCCTTGTCAAGCCCTAAGGTGTTGGCACTTTCAATCTGTCGACTGAAGAATTGCATTACTGTTGTCTGAGAGACTGTCTGCTCAGATCTGCTTTTATGCTAACTACCTTGGAATTCTGTTTCATATGGGCTCGTGCAGTTTTGAAGGTATATACCGTTTTCACCAAAATGAAATTGTAGGAAAACGATTTACGAATGGAGTGCTTGACTTGACACACTTTGAGACTGTGTGTTGCATGAAATCTTAGAGGAAACGTGGGTCACATCGGCATTGATGAGGTCAAAGTCTCCAGGGTGCTTGAATCAAATATGAAGGTGTGGAGAACAGTGCGAGTGTGGGAGGGGTTCATGAAGGCATTAACAGCTTAAATTATGCAATTGCAATATGTAGGTGTGTAGCACACAGGTATAGGCTATACACAGCATATATATATACAGACTTGATAGAAGATGCTGCTGCTCTACAAATGTACAGGCTCAATGAGTTGAATGCTTTTAAATTTCAATGTTTTGAGGACATTTCTTAGAAACAGTCCTGTGTTTTGATTTGTCGAGCAGGTGGCCATTTTGTGAGGCCTTAATAAGGGAGAGCTCTGAAATACACTCTTGAAATTAAGACTTCAGTTACTGTCTGTGGAATTCAACCTACTTAGTATTAATGCCAGTCACTGAATTAATAGCTGTGATGGTGACAATATTGGCATTTTTCCACCAACACCTTCAGCGTATGCTGTGAAAGTCATCGGTCATAATGATCAGGATTTTATTGGCGACGATAAATCATCTTAAATGTGTTGAGTTCAACAACGATCAACATCTGTTGCCATTATTATTTGTGCTAATGGTGTTTACTCGTGAATGTGATAAAGTCCTTGAATTTGGCATTTTTAAAAAATATGATGAACTGTTTTTATTGACTCGGATTTGGAGCATTACGATACAAGACTAAATGTATCTGCCATCTGTTCCAAGTCAAATTTGAATGGAGGAACAGTATCAGCCACAGAATCCAAAAGAATATGAAGCAGAATGGAGATATATATCAGAGTGGAGATTTATTCTGAATCAGATTCCTTGTCTGACCATTTGAAAATCTGAGGCAGGTATTTCTTGTACTGACCTGCTGAAAGTTGAAAATCCTAGGCAGATATTTCTGATATTGACCCACTCAAAGTTGAAAGTTTAAGTGTTTAGACATGAAAGCTGCCAGTCTAGGATTGCACTGCACATAATACACAATGGTTAATCAATTACATGTTGAAGGAGCAACATTAGGATCAGGTCTCATTTGTTATATGACCATACTCACAGCATATTTTGGAGACCAAGGAGAATGCTTACTCATAAGGAAGTTGAAGTTTAATAATATTTTGTACATGAGGAGTTACTTACCGTACTCCATCATGTGCATGATACTTAATTGCACCTGTATGGACAAGGTCTCGTATACAAAATGTGGGTATTGTTTTTACTTAAAAAATATTAGTTATGTGATAAAGTGTAACTTTTGTGTGAAAACTTGGAATATAATATGACAGTGCACAAAATGGTATAATTATGCTACTCAATATAGAGCACTTATGTATGTTTTCTTTTATTGATGTTTACAAATGCTTTGAAAATTTTTGTTTTGCTAGCATGCAAGATTATCCTGTTATTTAGTTTCACTGACTATGGACTGGTCCAAGCTGCTGCCTTCAAAACACTATGGAACTAAAGAATGCAGGTGCAAAAAAAGTGTATCAGTTGGTTGCTTGTACCACTGTCAGTATGATGAAGGCAGGCAGTACATTTTCAGTCACTTCAGGTACACTTTGTAGAATTTAAGAAAGTAAGTCTTATGACATTACCCGAAACCATGGTCCCTCCACTCGTGGAGGGACCGTGCTCAAACCTAAGTATGATTATCACTAATAGAGCTGTGATTTCCACGGACTATTATTATTTAGGAGCCTGTGGAATGCTTAAAAAAGCAATTGACTGGTAATTTTGACCGGTGACAACTCTTTGTCGGCATGGATTGAAATGAAAAATGAACCAACTTTTGTCGGCAACATTTGCTGTACACATCATAAATCTTTCAGCTTTAAGTCATCGACATGACAAATTTTCACTTAATTTTCTTGACGGACGGTCGCTTGAAGTTAATTTGAGAAGACATACTTTCACAGGCAGCAAGTATAGAGCAAAGTGTGACATGATAGGTATTGCAATAGGTCATGGAGTCTGGTCAAGTGGGTCTCGATCCGACATTATCCCCTCCACAAATCTGAAATAAAAATCATGAAAAAATATCTGACAACAAGGCATGGCAATGGAATAAAGTAGCAAACATGAAACTACGCAGCTCCAATGATTTTGCTATGTCCGACACTTTTGAAAGAACTGTTGTGCGTCTGTCGTCACCGTAGTCATGAGTGAGTTTATTTTTTGTTCTGAGTCATTGGCATGCAGCGTGCTGATTGATATTAGATTTGATTTATGGCACTCATCTCCTTGCGTCCTCAGATTGTTTGGCAGAAATTCACTTTCCCCGAGATCAGCGGAGAGTGGAAATACCAGTGTGCCTGCTGCTCAAATATTTATAATTCATTTCAAACCAAGGCCTCGCCAGTGATATATGGTGACTGCATGGACAAGGAGAATTATTTCTGTCGTTTGTTATTTTGTCCCTGTAAATACCTCGTAAATCGAATCACTGAAATTAGTCCAAGGTCACAACTGTTTTATTCTTTTCATTATGCCGACTTGTCAAATTTTTTCCCCCATAAAAATGTACCCACACTACCCTCCCTACAGACAAGGCACAATGGTATCACCCATGATTTGAATGGTGGGAAGTCAACTGGTAATTATTTCATAGCATACCAAAAAACAAATTTAGATTGTTCCTGGAGGGCATACAACGTGTATACAAAGTGATGTCCTTGATGAGAAATAATCAACTCTATTGTTTGAAAGGCCTGGCAATATAGCTGAAATTAGTTATTTGTACATGTAATCGGATTCTATGAACGGCATGCCTTTCGTACATTTTTGTCATGCACCATCATTTATGAAATTATCCTCTTCAATGTTCTAAAACTGCAGATAGCCATACAATATAGTAATAATGTGTAGGTGGGAAAGTAAAAAGAAATACATCAATAAACTAAAAAATGAACATGACATCTATTTCAATACAAAAATGAAAGGTGTGATTGTGGAACAGATAAATTTCTACACCACTAGCATCATCACTGTGCATCATAAATTATATGAAATTCTTCCAATTACAGCCATTACATTAGAAAGTGAGAGGGTCATGTGATATAGCAATGTACATGTACTTGTGGATTCAAGGATGAGTCATTCGCATATATATTTAGTCTACCTGAACATCAGCAGGCAGGTTTTCTGTCATCATCTATTTCTCAGTATTTGACCTCATGAATACAATAGGGTAAGCATATTGTTCTTGAAAGAAATTGATGACAATGTTGTGCGTACCGAAATGAATGACAATACAGAGTCAAAGGTCACAGCACTTTTTCATGTTGCTCGTCCGTCATGTTCTCTCTTTGTAAAATCATAGTGAGAGGTTGCATTGAAAAGACAAGAGCCTGAAATTGTTGATAATATTTTTTGTTAATTTTTTACTTCCATCGAATGGAGCTGCATAGAAACAACACATAATGTCTGACGCAGCAATTTTTGTATTGTAATGCAGGCGTCATGTGACCGTCACAATAGAAGCAATTGTGTGCATTGTCTTCCTGACTAAGCCCTCAAATTCAACAAATTGATCTTTTCTTTCATGGTTATGTAAGACAGGTCGGATATGAAACATAAATGATGCAAAAACATTCGGCAGTATGTCAGAGAGTTTGATGAATGGCTAGTACCTGCGTTGTGTTGACAGCTGCTTAAACATATCATAACAATAGGCGTACATTCAGTAATGTGCTGCTTCCAGGCCTGTTTCCCAACCGCTGCAGGTAACGTCATTTGATACAGTACAGGCACATAGTAAGCCTGCTGTGGAAGATTGAAGAGAATTTTCCCTGTGTAGATAATAACGGAATTTTATATTCCTCTTTGCATGCATAATTCTCCCCCTGGCAAATACACAGTACTGAAGATTTCCCATGATTCACCATAATTTGTACCGTTAGAGATTCTTCAGTGAAGTCTACCATGTCTCCCATGTGTAGACAAATTCATAGACTAGATTTTTTAATTCTGAAAACATACTTTTAAGCACACCATTTTAAATGATTTGGAAAATTAAGCATGATTGACAGAGAAGACTTTCCACTCACTGTGTTTTCAGCCATACAGAATACGGGTAGATTTGTAGGGAGACTAGTTGCACCTGTTTATGAAACTAAAGGATATTGATTTTTTCAAATGGAAATGACAAAAGAAATTTACAGTTTGTCATAACTTGCTTCCCAAATGTATAGCATTTGTAAAACTTACAGAATATGAATTTTACTTTTATTTCAAGGTTGCTTTGAATCTTCACTGAAATATCTAAATGTTCTTTTAATAGATTTAATTAATCAATTGTCAAGAGACTTCACAAAATCAACATCATTGGTACAAATAAAACAGATTGGGGGTAATTCATTGAACTCTGCAATATGTTATCTTGTTCATATCAAATTTTCTTCTGTAGGCCAGACAAGCTCTCTTCATCAGTGAATACGGCACATAGTGACCTCTGACCTGGCCTTTGACCTGACCTCTATATGACCTTACACCCTGGTACCTTTGAAGGTATCTGCTTTATCAAATGCAACGTTTTGTGCAAGTATCTACATGTTAATATGGTTGTGATGCCAATGACAGTTCAGAATTCAGAAAACTGTAATTTGCCATAACAAGAATTACGATCAACCTGATGTATTCATTGGACGTGCCAGGAGATGAAAGCCTGGTCTCAGTGTGTAGGTCGCTGAAATGGCAAAATTGGTTCTTCCAGTTTCCAATCCCTGAAAAATACTCAAATGTTCCAAAATTTTGTCAGTGTCTCTCCGTCCTCTCACTTCTGCACTTTGAACAGAATCTGCCAAAGAAACATAGGCTGAACAAGATTCTCTCAACTTTCCACTTTGACCCTTAACATACTCGGTAATGAGAAGGATCCCACCACAGTCCCTCTAGAGGGACTGTGATCCCACCATGCAAATTTCTTTTCCACATAACACGTTTCTGTTTTCTCTCTACATCTGCTTCAAGATGTCAGCTTAGTACAGTCACTTGTAATACAACAATACCGGTACTTTACCTCTTGACACATAAAACTGTTACAAACTGATTGTAAACGTTATCACCAAATATCAAATTTAATGGTGCAAAAGTTCTCTGTGACCCGAAAACGATAATTACAGATAACTAGCAAGGAAAACCCATACAAGTAAATTTATGAGTCGTTGGAGAACAGTTTTACTTTCTGGTGATCGGCAACCTGCCTGTGAAAGCAATCATATTCCTAGGGTCAAGGGTCAACTGAATGGCTCATTACCGATGATAGTTGTCTGTGTCTGGTGGTCAGCCCTCACTTCAAAGGTCAAAAGGTCAGAGCTTCCACACAGGGCATATAAGGGCATGTGGACAATTTTAATAGCTCTCAGTACAGTCCAGTATATCTTAAAATTATCTCCATGTGCCATCAAAATGTTGTTTTAAGATTCATCTCAGATTGTCATCTTCCAATAGATAAATTCACAAAGCTTGCAGATTTTTTTGAATGGTGGTCATTTTTGCAGTGACGCATGCTCAATGCATTGCTCTGCAACATCAGCCCTTCATTATCAGAATATTTGGTCCAGTCTGTTTTCACGGAGGTGGGTGGACCTATCGATATATACAGGCAAATTGGAATGAAAGGTTTTACAAACTAAACTTCTGTGTTCTTTTCAGAGGTAAATTGGAATGAAAAGTTTTACGGAGATTGAACTTCTGTGTTCTTTTCAAAGGTAAAGAGGAACCAAGACAATAGTTAGGTAACTTATAACAAGCAAAGAACGACCTCTTTCATACTGATCATTGCTACTATTGTTGTTTTGTCTGAGTGTTGAAAGTGTTGGCTATAGAAGTTGCTTTTCAGCAGATTTCATACAGGCAAATTGGAATGAAAGGTTTTACAGATGGAACTTCTGTGTTCTTTTCAAAGTAAAGAGGAACCAAGACAATAATTAGGTAATAACAAGCAAAGAACAACCTCTGTCATACTGACCATTGCTACTATTGTTGTTTTGCCTGAGTGTTGAAAGTGTTGGCTATAGAAGTTACTTTTCAACAGATTTCAGTCAGGGATCTTGAAAGATCTACCACAGTGTTCATCGGAGGTGCTGGTCATTACAAACAAAAATTTGACAATATCCGTAAATGTCTCTCATGATTCAGAAACTGTGACCCAGACATGAGAAAGACTTCCAAGGACATATGGTATGAATTATTGGATTTTCCAAGGAGAATGTTTTTGTCAAGTCTGAGAACCTAAAGTTCAATGTAACTCTGGATCTATATAAGAAACTTTACAGTTCACAATATTGCACCAGTAGATTGAAGACTTTTCTCCTGGTAAATTATACCTGTTTCTATGTGTGATGAATTTTCTCATCTACAGTGTGATGTGGGTCACTGTCACTCAATTTAGGTCACTGGCACAATAGGAGTGGATTTCATGGTGAGTGAGGCTGTCGATGTTATGACCAACAGTGGCCAATCAGTGTCAGTGTTGTGATCAATGCCAACCAATCAGAGTCAGTGTTATGATCAATACCAGCCAATGAGAGTCAGTGTTATGACCAACAGTGGCCAATCAGAGGTTGTCACAGAGGAAAAAAACGTTTTACAATAGAATGACTGGTGTAATGTACCGGTGAATACACAGTTAGGTACGAAACCAAGAATGCAAAATGAATACTGATACACAAGACATTTAAACTGTAGAGGGAATAATGTTACAGCACATACTGAGAATGATTGGAGCTACACCAGATACCTAATTTTTGACATTCCCTTCTGGATACTCTAGCTTTCATTTCCTGGACTAGCTTCAATAGAATTTGCCACACTTTAATGATGTGATGTCGGATTGTTTTGTCACAGTATGGCCTACATACATACAGAAATGAGTCGTTTAGATGTCGGTGATAAATCACCTCTGATTGAATCCAGACTTATTGAGCATTGATAAGGCAATTGTGCATTCGTACTACCTGTAACTGAGTTGTTTTCATGAGAATTTTTGTATTAAAATCACTTTCAAAAGTTCTGTGTGGTTATGATAATTGTGATCAATCAGAGTATTTGACATGGATTTCGTACAATTTTCGCTACCAAGCATAGGCTTGAATATATATACTGAGACAATTTCTCTGTCAGTGTACTGGAAAGGTGGAGGTTCAGTTATGACACCAGGATCGCAGATTGTGATCTTTTGACTAATTTCATTCTGTCTGGTTTGTTGGTTGTCAAGGATTTATGGATATAAAGTGACAAATGAAAAAGATATGGCAGTTTCTAATATTGTTTGAAAATAAATTTATGATCTAATTTTTGCGAGTCCTTTTTTGTTGGTGACTAAATATTTGTGTTCATTATTTCAACACCCTATTCAAATGTTATTTTGTTAACATTTCAGATTTCTATATGATGATGAACAGATGCTTGACAAACCGACAAACAAATGCTTTGATTATTGCATATGCACACTAGAATTTCAGATGAAAAAGTTCTGATATACCGATAAATGTGTTGATTTGAAGCAGACAAGAACGTGATGTTGTTGTTCAACATTTTGTCTCACTCAATATGGGTTCAATATTCCTTGACTCATCTGTGCTGTATGGTTTAACCCTGCCACCCCTATTTTTGGATGTAAAGGTCCAACTTTGCCAAAGCAAACAATGGGGTTATACCAAGTTCTGTGATGCGGTAAAGTAGCAGCTAGTGGTATAAAGCATTAAGGTACATTTACTGTACATCTTGCATTAAAGTACAACTGGCATTTTCAGTAAAGAGCAGTGTGTACTTAGATGTACTGGGTAAATACATGCATATAATATTACATATACATGTACCAATGCACACCATGTCGATTCCACCATGTGCGATGAAAGTGGAACAAATTACTTGTGTTGGATAAGTCCCCATTGAGTTGACCTTATAAGGTCAAACCGCCCAGGTGTGACCTAAGGTCACAGGCAGCAGTATGACCACAGATGGTCAGACCGGATGGGTGAGTTTACAGGAACTGGGCCATGAGAAGAGAGCAGAACTGATGTATGAGATAGACTTTTTAATCGCCACACTGGGATTTTAATGTATTTTTATATCTGAAGTGCATTGAAAACTTTGTAGTTGGCCCAAGATTTTTGGATAACTAATTGTGTGCTGAAACAAAGCTATGCCATCCTTTAAGCCTCCCTATAAAGGATACCCACAGTGTAACGGTTGTGATATTTGCCAAGTTGAACAGAGAAACACAACAGCATGCATTATTTACAAATATGTATCTTTGAAGTCTCAAAGATATTTGGTTTCAGGCGAGCTCGAAGTGTGGGTATAGATGCCTGTTGACAACCTCAGCTTGGCATACATGCATGGCATTCTCAGCGCTTACAGGGGGGTTATAACTGTCTCAGGCTTCAGAATGCCAAGGTCATGACCTTACCTGATAGATCTGATCTAACTGGTCGGGCACATTTTTTTGCCGGCTCTGGCATATTTTGCTGTTGTTCTCATCCAAGTCTGTAACGTGTAAGATGTGTACACTCTCTGTGGCCAGAACATGCCTGCCAGCTGAACCAGTCACAAAGATTATAAATACCGGGGATGCCAGGGGTTGATGTCACTCAGATATATTATCGGCAGAGAACTGGCTCTGTCATGTCACGCGTGGAAAGAAAAAGATTCTTCCCTTTGCTTTTCTTCACGTCTTCATGATTTCTTCAAGATTTAAATGTACACAATGACGTGGCCGTTAAGGTTGAATATGCCTTGGTGCTAGATATTTGGATGCTCAATTGTGTGCAAAACTTTTCTGATCAACCGGTACTGCTTGTTTGGGTTCATTTCGAAGCTCCTTGAGAATCATACATGCAGTTTTCACCGTCCCATAGAGTTAACACAGGGATGGCAGGCATTTGGAATTTCAAGTGTTGGTAAATTTCAGGCATTTTGTTTCTCCGGTATCAAAATTTGCATGGTAACCCCTCTATTTGTTGATTTCGAAAGATCAGTTTGAGCAAATGTTTAAGTCAATCAGTTTTTCTAGATGCATACTATCTTAATATACCAGTAAGCTGACAATCAAAGTAATTGCCACCTACGATGTTTTTTCTTCACTTAATATGTCATATATTGGCTAACTTATAACTTCTGTATTTGGCAATCACTGTGCCAACTACAAGTTGCAGGTCTCAACATTATCTTAGGGGGTATCTCTGTATTGTTCACCTAAAAAGGCACCCTTAGACAGATGATGATTGCTACCATTAGGAGGATGTAGCCCCTTGATCCTCAGGTGTGCTGCTTTATAGCAATTGGCACATGAAAACCCCAGATGACAACAAAATTCCAAAAACTGATTTTAACTCATGAATTTTGTTTGTTTGTTTTTGCCAAGCAGATCAGTCCATCCAAGGAAACCTTTGTTGCAAACATTTTTGTCTTTCATCATGCAACCAATGGGTCATGATCAAGTTGTTTCTCTGTTGCTTACATCATTTAAAAAAGGATAAAATCACATTTGCAGAGTTTCAGCATCGAAAAAAAACCCCCAAAAAACAAAACCACTCATATGCTACGTAAACAGCTGTAAATACACTCCTCAACCAAAATTATTTCAGAGTAATGGAGAGTGTCACAGCAGCTGTTGCCATAGTGATTCAAATTTATGCTCTAACCTGTTCGCCCCTGCTCTCCTGTAAACTGGTTCACACTCACCATTGATAATAATTGGTTTGGGCCAAACCATGTTGATGAAAGGGTTAGCTTCATCACACTGGAATTTTCATACTGGGTGGTTGCTGACAGGGATTGGTAAGACCTCAGTCAATCCACAATAGATACTGGCAGTTTCACCTTACAATGAAGAAAATAGAAAATGAAATCTATCTGCTCAATGATGCTGCAAAAATGTTTTCTCATTAGGAAAATATTGGATACATGTTGCATTTGAAAAAAATGTTGTGACAATATCCCTGAGGCAATGTTTGTTCAAATTTAATTGGAATATTCAAAGTAGGGTTTAAACATTTGAAGGAAAGGAAAAGAAATATTCAACAATTTCCATTTTATCAGCGCCCATTCTGATTTATATTGTATTGTTCATGTTAATATGCACCTTTTGACCGGCTTAATATTCTAAATGTTACATTTAACCAGTATATTTTGCAGACAGCTGTGGGTATGGGGGGTGGGGGGGGGCGTTGACCTGCAGGGGTTGAAAAAGTAAGACATCCTCCAGGAAACATGCTCTTTCCATGTCTACTGCACAATAATTTATTTTTTGTTTTGACGTCCTTTTTATTGGGCGTATTTCTATCTTGAAACTACTTTTGCTGACGTGAGATATTTCTCCAATAGCCTGAAATTGACATGGTTCTGTTATTTGATACGGACATTTACACCATAATACTGGGGGCCCCTTTTCAATTTGCTCTATTATCTGAGAACTCTGGGATGGTTGATTGCCTTCACCTCACATCCTATGGATTGCATGACCCAACCTGTTGATATCAGCAGAAAAAAAAAAATTCAAAATTAACTTTGTTTTACCGTCAATTTTTCGTAAAAAATGTACTAATATATGTTCATTATTATATAGAAATAGCATGCTGTTTTGTTATGCTCTTAATTGATAGTCTAGAAATATTTCAGGTTTTTTTTGATATTGGAAAAATTATTGTATTCTTCATCTATTAAACCAAGAAACACCTTGATTGGAATTCACTGAAAAGCATACATATCTTGTGTTTTGGATTTTATTTCTGCGTCACTCATTTTGAGTTTTTACATCTCTCATCGTTATCAAAATGACTACATTTTTTTATACCAACATTGGTAAAATTAGAAAAAGGGAAGTATGGAAGAGAAAAATTTTGATGTTGACTTTCTGTAGCTGCATTAATTTCTTCTGAGTTATATTTTGGAAAATTACAAAATATAACTGTCCAGGTGTATCAAATTTGAGTACACATATTTTCCCATTTTTTTTCCTACCTCATATTGTGCAAGTTTACCACAAGCACCTCAGGCCCGGTGAAAAATTCAATTAAAAATTGTAATAAAAAGTTGATAGTTTCAGACGATGTGGCATTATTATGTTTTTATAAGTTAAGTAGGAAAATATTGATGTTCATGGAGCATTCACCATCAGTTCTTACTTGCAGACAGAGCATTTGTTTGTTGTTGTTTTTTCATTGAGATGAACCTACCTGCCACTTTTCACAAGAAGTGCATATTTAAACCATGGGCAGAAAATAGTAATGCTAATTTGCTATGTCAACTCTGTTTTCATGACAAGCGTTTAAACTTTGAAATCAGTTAGGAAATCGCCAAGTAAAGCAGTGGAGAATTTTCAATTGCAAATTAGCTTTTCATTTTCAAGTACAAGGGTCACCACATTCGAACAAGCAAGAAGCAAAATAATTTTAAAAAATACCATGCAGATACCATAGCCATTTTCAAAACTCGGCATTCGTGCATGTTTCAACATTTTGATTGACAAATTTACACATAAACTGAATATTTCTTGTGCTTCAGTTTCTAAAAATTGAACTTTGCATTGAAAATGTCTCATTGTTCTATACAAAATACTGGGTTGTATTTTCATTATTTGTAGAATGAAACTGACAAGAGAAATATTATTACATACATTACATGTGTAATAGCTGCGCCCAATTATGTAAATTTGTCATTGAGCAAATTGGTAGATATCCCACATGCATATACATAGCTATCACTGATCAGTACACAGATACAGATATACATACACACACCCATACACACAGACACCTCGAAAATCCCTGTGCCATATCACAGGTAACATGATTGCATTTCACCAAATTTACACACAGATGTTTTTTCCGAAATGTGTACATCAATTTTACACCCAGAGATAGAAATATGGAAAATTTATTTTTTCCCTCTGCATGACAGGATATATAGGTCCTGTTCATTCGAAAAAATTTGATCCGCAATGAAATTGGATGTAGGTCGACGGAAAAGGGAATCGTATGTCTGGTTGTGAAGCCTGCTGTGTTCCCTGCTATAACATTTCACTAGCTCTCTGGATCATCTGCTAGCAAAGTCCCATTTATCAGTAGTATAACATTCCAACTTACTTCATGCACATTGGACAACTACCTGCCGTGCTTTGACCCAAACAGCTGTTGCAAATAATACTTCTACTACAGCCGCATAAATTTAATGGGTTATGAAGAGAGGAAAAAAGCCCAGGCGAAGTAAACAACCGGTTGAAAAATGCGGCTGTAAATGAAGGCTTAATAGGAACGACAACATTCATATTTGAGGTAGACAGGAATGCTCTAGTTAAGTGATGATGTTTTCAGCATTGTCGTGTCGTCTGTAAAATACGATACATATTATTTTCATTCATTAGGGGTTCCCCAAGTGTCCAAACTGCTGTAGAGAGATTTCCAGAGTAAGAAAATGTTTTAATTTGGAGAAATCAAGTTGAAATTTTCACATATAAAATAAAAACCTATGCCTAATTTTACATTGCCTTAGAAATATTTGCAAAAGATTTTAAAGATTTTAATTTTTTTTAAATATCAAAAAGGTGTAAAAAAAAAAAATAAAAAAAATAACTCTGTATGAGCCTTGCTGTGCTTTGATTGTTCTGTAAAATATGAAGCCGGGGAAAATCTGAAGAAAAAAAAGGGAAACCAAAAATTGTTGAATTATGGCAGCAGCCTGAAGAGACATTACAGAGATGATGTCCTTGTTGCCTTCAGCCTGTTGCAAATAAATATGGCCTTTTGTTCAAGGTAAACTGATGAGAAAGGGAGAAAATGTAAACTAAACTAAAATGATACATCATTTCTACCTGACAAGCTTAGGAAAATTTTGCTGTCTTTTTTTTAATGTTAAAATCAAATCTTGATACACCACATTGAATTAAATTTTCTGCTTGGAAAATATGACCAGTTGTGAAGGAAAAAATTAGAAAAAAATCTGAAAATTTTTTTTGAGGTGAAAATGACATTTTCAAGCTGTATTTCAAGAAAATGGTTGTATTTTGGGAGTGTATTCATTGGTATTTGTGTGTAGTCTTAGCGTATTCCCCATTTTACCCCATCAATGTCGTGAATAGAATTATTTCATCCGCCCACACACCTTAATAACCTGCAAAGATGTGTTCAGGTTGAACTACCGTGACACATCTAATGCATGCGCCAGCCAAAAATACATTAAATACTGTTTCAGCACCATGTGAATCACAGTTTAGTATTGAAAGCTCAGCAGTTATAGATTAATGTGACATTTACAATTATTTTTGCTCTATATATAGCACACAGTTTCAATTTCTTTACATCTGGTGGATTTATATTTGCTGTTAAAATGAGATGGCGCATTAAATGAAGACATACAGTATTGACCATTGACGATACCTGTATATTGCTGTATTGCCACGGACCTCAATACATACAATACAGCGCATGTATTCACAGTGTACCATACATTAAGAAAACATCATCACAAGTCTTGAACAGTCTTCGAAGACCTCCCTAAATTATTAAATGTCTGGTTTCCATGGTAACTATTGTATATGTTTTGTTTTGTTTTCACGCATTCATTTGCATTAAATGTGATAATTACATCACATTTCATTTCATTTCCTTAAAATAAATCTATTTTCAGTAGCATTATTAAATTTATCCTTCAATGGATTTTTAAAATGGTTACACATAATCTGCCAGAAATTTTGTCACAAATTTTTTGGAAAAAACCCGTTAATTTCATAGATTATGACCTGCATTTCAACTACACATTTCCACGTAACGTTGATTTGTACTACTCCGACAACCAACCCCTTGCTTGATCAGGGCACAGCGTATAGTGAGATTGCAAGTAACTGCCTCAAGCCATGATAATTATGCACTGAGCATCTTTTCCGCGGCAGTGCATTGGTATGTCACATCTCTGAAAATTCATTCCAGAGTCACCAATATGCTTGCGTGCAGTTTTGATGACATGATGTTGGAAAGATTTGACGGAATGGATTCAAAAGAGCACCTGCTGCTCAAAGATTACAAACTACCTCGGTGTGAACCAACCCTCACTAATTCCAGAACTGCACGAAAGACAAAATTAACGAAGCATAAGACACGACTCACCTGAAGTTCAAAACTCTGACATTTGCAATTGGTAATGAGTCACAAAACAGATATTTTCACCGACCAAAATCATGATGAAAAGAAAATGAAACTCTTATCGTGATGCTCAAATCCATGACCACACCCTGCAATCATCTTTGATCAGCTGATTTTAAAATACAGGGAAAAAATGCTTTGTTATTGAACATTTTTTCTCACAAGGTATGTCTCTTTGCATGCTGTCACCAATTTACAAAATAGAGGGGAAAAAAAGAAATGAAAAGGCAACAGGCTATGTGAACAGACAGTTGTATGTTCCTAGCAGACATTGTAATTTACTGAATTTCTGCCGACATGTGAGGTCGGGGGTTCAAGTCTCAATCTCAGATTATTTTGTACATGACATGCTTCGGGTTGAGATTTCCTATTTTATGTTGAAAGTACCGGAATGTCATTCCTAAGCATCCTTCTTCATTGTGCCTTTTATTTTCAGGCGAGGCATAAAAATCAGCAATAATAATGAATGCCATGATCCAGTGTCCCAGATCATGGCTTTCCCATCATGCTGTTGGGCAAGCATCTCATTTGACATGAGCTTAGTGCGTACGACAGGTACTGCTGGAAAAATTTCAGTGTAAAAATATGTTACTGTAAGTGAAAAAAATCAGAACGTCATGACGGTATTGGTGTTTGCCAGATCAGACACATTACTACAAGGGGTTGGATGAGATTATGGTAGGATTAGAGAGATTTACTGTATCTAGGTGAATAATTTGCATAACAATGGACGCCAGGTGTCAGAAATGATGATTGACATGAGCATGCGACACGGACACTGATATGTGAAAACACCAATGCTTGGGAGTGGATTTCATAATCACCATGTCACACACACACATGCACACACGCTGGCAGTAATTATTTTCTGCATCTTATCACGTTTGCCAGTAGTTCCGATTCCGTTCATACTTTATATACTTAGCTAAATATGTTGAGAATTCCCCCCCCCCCCCCCCCCCCCCAACATCTCATCCGTGTGAAGGTCGTGTGATCCACTCCCATGCCAGGGTGCCTCATCATCGGCCACACTTTTGTTCAACGAAAGTGAAAACATACATGAGCTGTTGCTGTATGCTGTCAAGTCAAGGGTGTCACTTTCAGTATATACAAACAAGCTCACATTTGCTGCATTATGTTGTTGAGTATAATCTCCTGAAAGAATAAACATGGATGTTTTTGCAAGGCCACTGTCCTTTTTCAGCACTTTAATTTTCGAATCAACAATGTTTACTTTACCGAGATGTACAAGGCTTTAACTTCTTAATGGGTTACATGAACAGGGTGTCTTTCACTGCTGAAAAATACCTTTTCTTTTAAAACACTAGTGGATGTCCTTGAAACATTAAGTAACACCTTGAAAGTGCTGGAAAATTGTAATTGAACACAATTTTACTCTTGTCAGTGTATAGTGCTAGTTGCCATGACAATGATTATGCAACAGTTGGAGCCTTCCATGATGCTTTGTATGTGTAATCTCTCCAGAATATAATATAGTATGGTGGGCTTTTGTATATCTTGGTACTCCTGGAAAATGCTGAAAATCACTCAAGAATTTTATTTCAGAAGCACTCGGTGAATATAATAGCTATACTGCCATTTGAAATCAGAATTATATTATTTTTCCGTATTGCTTCGCACTACAGAAAATTATCATGATCTTCATCCCTGGGAGCTCTGTGACAAAGATGTTGAAGAGCTGTAAAGTATCCAAAATGTTAATATTAATATGATAATGTTTCATTACCATTATGCCCTATGAGTCTAACCACCTGTATGGTGACAGGTGGTTTACCCTTTCACCACAATGGTTTGACCCAAACCTATTGTTATCAACAGTGACTTTGGACCTGCTTACAGGGAATTGGGAAGGGGGTGAACAGGCTAAAGAGATAATGACAGACTATGTTGTAAGTTGTCATATTCACCCAATAAAATGTGAAAAAAAACGCTGTAAACAGAACATCAAAGCAAATTAATAATGCATTAATACTGAATGAAAACTAATTTACCATTGCTTACTCATGGATTCATAGTAACACTGCGTAGACATTGGTCCAGCCATGTCATAAAAATCAGTGGAAATTACATACGTACCATGTCAGTCATAGATAGGCTTTAAGTTACGTTAATTGGCCACTGTCGTAGGGCCTGGGATCTTGATGAAAACTAGTGAGAATGTTGTCTCAAGTACCAAGACAGCATTTTGGAAGTTTACAAAATGCCAGTATTGGTAGAAAGTTTGAAGATGGTTTTTGATGTTGTACTAGGTGTAGGAATCATTTGAGATGCTGATCCGGCAAGAATGGCCAATGGTTTTGGAATTTATTAAGGCTGATTCTGGAAATACTGCAAAGCATTCTTGAAATATTAGCTGTTATATATCACAGCTATTCCAACCTTGCCCTTTGAGTGAACTGGGAACAAACTCGGCTCATCTCAGTGAATGCTTTCTTAACTTGTGAGGTATATAGAGGATTAGTACAGCTTTTACGGACAAAGAGTTGATGTTGACTTGCTGACTGGATGCAGTGACAGATCGCTAGAGGTGAATTTACAGAGTGTGCGTCCGCATTTAATCTGTTCACCCCCGATTCCCTGTGAACAGGTCCATACTCACCATTGATAACAACAGTTTGGACCAAACCATGGTGGTGAAAGGGTTCGTGTGTGTCATCACACATATGTACTGTACACCGCCCTGCTCAAAATTTTACAGGATAACATCATAAGGAAAACAAGAAACACTAATAACGTCATCTCTCATGCAAGGCTTTTGTTTCATTTGATTTTGTGTATTTCCAGTTGTCATCAAAGCTTTTACCTTTTTACAGAGCGTGTAATGCACGGTCTTTAAAATGGTAAAGCTTTTAAAGCATAGAATATACCTTTATATGAAGGTAAAACAGCTGTATAGATCATGATCAGTTTTGCTAATGAAGCATAGAGTAATCATATATCTTCTGAAGACTGTACTGTAGACTTCACCCATAGAATAGGTCTGTTTGTATTATATATATATATATATATATATATATATATATATATATATATATATATATATATATATATATATTATAATAATAATAATAATGAAACAGTATATATATATATATATATATATATATATATATATATATATATATATATATATGTATTATAATAATAATAAAACGGTACTACTACTGTTATGTATTGCCAATTAAACCATTGAAATTTACGTACAACTTAATTCATACATTTGCATATAGCCTTAGTCTTTTATGCAAATCTGGTTCCTGTGTTTTGCTAATTAGGTGATTGTGAAATTTGTTGCCAGTATACATTGACATTGTCTTTGTGCAGTGGTAGGCCGCTCTGCTCAGGTCAGTTCATATCAATCTGTTAAATTCACAGTATTGTATATTTCCCTGATACCTAGCAAAAAACTTCGGTGATAGCAATAGATTTCTCTTTTGGATTTGGTTGACTAGTCTTCCCTGCTCAGGTAACATTGTTTTCCTGGAAAATGGATGCCTGGAAAACAGTGTGCTGAAATCAACAGCTGAATGGGTAATTGATTTCATAAGGATGAAGTCACAGACATCACCTCTTTTCTAGCTTTTTATTTGTTTCACTGCGCAAAGCTTTTCTCTGTCTTTAAAGCACAAACTTGAGCAGCACCTTACAAGAAATGTATTACTCTTAATCTTCCTGTCAGAGCTTTGTATTCACATGTAGGGTATCGTTCATTTCATGTTTGATGAAATTAACATAGCAGAGTTGCAGTGACCCAGGATTGTGTTTCACTGAATCTTTATGCAGCAGAATTAATCTAATATTCGCTTGAATATTTCAAGGCCTTTCACTATCTAGTCTGTTGATAAACATTTTATGAAATATACCATGCATTTAGTAATGCATAGGGTATGCTTTGTGATGGTGTTGCTGCATTTGCTGATTGTCTTGTATTGTTTCTTTACAGACTCAAAGTCTAAACGAGACATTCCGAAATCACCAGAGCCGATGGGAAGGATCCGCAGAGTGGCCAAGCTTGATGGACCGTCCTCGAGCCAGGAGAGACAACCGACGTTGGATGACAACGCAGACCTGGTGGAGCAACAGAAAATGTCAATGATGTTACAGAGCATGTCCAAAGGTAGGAAAGTCAGTAAGACTGCTCAGACGAAGGTCTCGGGCCGACCTGATATCCGCTCTGATGACAGCCTTGACGCAGACGGTACAATAACACCTGAACAGAGCATAGACGAAGAAGATGGGAAATGCATGTCTAAGTCCGGCAAAGTAGAACACCGTTCGTCCGTGGGGAAACCGCTTGAAATCGATCTCACGGGCTTTATGAAATACAGGAGAGATTCTCAGCCAAAGGTCAAAGGGGATATCTTTACCCTCTCGGGGATTCTGTCGCTGCGTATTCACGGTGGACGTAAGCTGGCAACGCTTCGAAATCAGTCGCGAGAGCTCTTTTGTGTGGTGGAGGTTGACTCCGAAGCCAAGGCAAGGACATACACTGTCACGGCAAAGGATGAATTCACCTGGGACGAAAACTTTGAAATTGAGTTAGAGAACTCGACGGAGATTAACATCATGGTGTACTGCCAGGAAGGAGATAGTAAGTGCAAGATTTGTTACAAAGGAATTCTTCGACTTGTACCTCTCTTCAGGGACCAGAAAAACGCTGTCCATCAACTAGCGTTGAAGCTTGAACCTCGTGGACTTCTTTACCTTTCAATGTCTTTCACCGAGAGCACGGTAACTTTGAAACGCACTCCGTCGATGAATCGCAGTGGCGTGTTCGGCGTCTCCCTGGAGAGCGTCGTACGGCGGGAACGCACGGGCATGAATGTTCCCCTCCTGGTGCAGAAGTGTGTCAAGGAGATTGAAGACCGTGGACTTGAAATGATCGGAGTGTACAGAGTCTGTGGATCGGCCAAAAGGAAAAAGAGCTTGAAGGGTGAATTTGATCAAAATAGTGCTGCTGTTGACATATCACCGGAGAACTGCCCCGATATCAATGTTATTACAGGTAAGGAAAATATGCATTTATGTACAGGATACTCATCATTATGTCAGACTGATTCCTGTCGTATATGGTTGTTGCAAACAATTGACCATTGAGCAGTGTCCAACAAAGTGTAAGTACCATAAGACAACACAGCGAAGGCTGCACACAGACAGATTGTACACTTATGCTACACATTGCCACCACACAACCGCAGAGTCAGTCAACAATTTCTTTACGCATACCCATGGATATGTATAAGTTTTCAAAATTGGATACTAGTGTTTTGGTGCAATCTGCAAAATGAGGGACTTCCTGGGAAGAAAATAAAACTTAGGAGCAATGGTGATGTTATAAAAGCTGCATGATATCCAAACAGCTCTGCTCACAACACCAGTTAGACTGAGACAATATTGTGCAAGTCTCAAATATTTGTCTGTCATTTCTTTACTCTGCCTGTACTACCGGTACTTGACAAGTGATTGCAGTCCTGTTAAAATGTCAGTGTCAAATAATTGCCCAGAAATAAACGAAAATGGATCATTTTTACATGAGCTGTGTTAAAATCAAAAATAGGCATAATAGTTAATATCTGCGATATGTGTCTACTGGTAAGGTCATACGCAGACACACAATGGAGAACACATGCTTGACTGCAGGTAAACTTCTGTGAAACCATTTTATAAATTGATGTGACAGTTAAATTTTTGTACTTTCTGTCACTAAATGCATTAGGCTTGTAACATCTTTCACAGACTTGATACAATACTGATGCCGTTTTGTACATATCACGTCTCATTAACTGGGCAGATGCCCGGTCAGAGAAAC